>NW_015167545.1:159911-175919 GCF_001447785.1 Gekko japonicus
ATCCCTCGAAGCCCCCCCCCCCATAAAACAATGTTTCCTATCATGCAGCACCCGACTGTTAGTGTCACAGGGTGTTTGGTCTGATGGGTGGAGGAAGATTTTGCCTTTTCGATTCGATCTGGTCTTGCGGGGCCACAAGAGAGATCTTATAGACAGACGCAGCTTGGGCAAGTCATGGTGCAATCTGAGACAGAGTTACATACACAGGTAAGAGCCATCCTGTTGCAAAAAGCTGCTGGCGACCCCAGCAAGAGACTTTCATGGCAAGCAAGAAGCAGAGGGGGTTTGCCATTGCCTTCTGTGGCACAGCCTTCCTTGGCGGTCTCCTCGCCAAGTACCTACTCAGTGAAAGAGCCTCTGCTTTGCATGCAGAAGGTCACAGGTTCAATCCCCGGCATCTCCAGCTGAAACAACCAAGTAGTAGGTGATGGGAAAGACCTCAGCCAGAGACCCTGGAGAGCCCCTGATGGCCTGAGTAGACAGCACTGACTTTGATGGAGCCAAGGGTCTGATTCAGGATAAGGCAACTTCAAGTATGACCAAACTGAGCTTCCAAGTTCAGGCTATAACACGCTGCCTTCCATCCCTGAACAGAGGCCCCGGTCACACAAGCCGGATATCACGGGGGGGGGGAGGCGTGGCTGTTTGCCCCGGAGCAAAATAACGCACGGTTGGGCGATCCGACGTCCCGTGGAGGTTCCGTGGAGGTCCCGTGGGTAGGGGGGAGGTGCCGATCACAGGACAATCCTGCCGCGTGGCAAAGAAGCAGCGCGGTGCGGCAAACAGGTTTGTTTTTTTCTGTACACCAAAGTATGCACATGCTCCGTTGGGTGCTTGTGCGCATCCATGGAGACTTGGGGGGGGGAAACCTTTTCGCAAGGGGACATGGGCGGGCGCCGGATGCCACCGGAAAAGCGATCAGACGTCCGCCCTTGCCCCGCGGTTACCAGAAACTAGTACCTCGGAGGTACGAGTTTTTTACCCCGCATCTTCGGAGTGAAGCCTCGGGTGAGCCACGGGAGCTCTACGCTTCCCAGATGTGGCGGTGAGATCGCGCCCGGAAAATCCACCTATCTTCCATCTCTCTAGCGTGGCTAATGTTCCGTGTGACCGCAGCCAGAGTTAGGTAAAAGGTAAAGGTTTCCCTTGTTCAAAAGCCAGTCAAATCCAACTCCAGGGATGTGGTGCTCATCTCTGTTTCCAAGCTGAAGAGCCAGCGCTGTCCAAAGACATTTCCATAGTCATGTGGTCGGCATGACTGGATGCCGAGGTGCACAGGACACTGTTACCTTCCCACCGAAGCGGTACCTTTTTAACTACTTGCAAATTCTTGCTTTTGAACTGCTAGGTTGGCAAGAGCTGGGACCAGAGACGGGAGCTCACTCCATCACGCAGCACTCGGGTCTCGAACTATTGAACTACCAACCTTCTGGTCTGCAGTTCAGCGTCTTAACTCAATTTAGGATAGCAGTGTTAGTTTTGAAAGGCCTCCTGTGATCCCCATCCCATTTTCTAGTTCCAAGAACTGGAGGAAAATTCCAAATTTGCTCTGCATTCTTCCGCAACTCTCCTTTCGCAATGTCTCTAAATCTCCAAGGAGAGGTAAGACAATGCTGGACTGTGGACCCCACACCTCCGCAGAGAGGGGAGCCTTTGAGAATTGTGTGCCTGGAGATCTGGGAGGGAGAGGGAAGCCGGAGAAGTCTCGAACAAGTTCTCGACAAGAATGCAAATTGCCTGCTTCTGAGTTGGATGCAAGGGTGTCACTGGACCTGCTTGATACAGGAGAGGTTCGATTGGGTGGGTGGCATCAGGGGAGAACTTACCCTGTCTTTGAACAAAGCAATCCATCAGGAAAGGAGGAAAAGTCTAATGGGCCTCATGCAAAGGAAAGAGGAGCATATGAGGCACACCCCACTGTCACTGGTCATAGTCCAGCAAAGGGACGCCAGAAGGGGGATGTCCCTTGATTCGTTTCCACTGGGGATAAAGTCTCCCCCTCCCCCTTTCCCAAACTCTACGGGGATAAAGTCATCCTTGCTGGGGGAGGAAAACATCTGCCTGGTGGATAAAAACTTTATCTCTTGATTATGGTGGCCTTAAAAGAGGGTTTAATGGCTCAGGCCCTTTGTGGACTTAATCAAGAGCCTTGCGGAACTGTGGGCTGGGGGTATGCCTTGCCAATCTCCAGGTGGGGGCTGGAGATTCCCCAGAATTACAACCAGGGTTCATTTGTAGAAAAAGAGGTGCAGGAGCTAATTAGTATAACTCATTAGGATAACTTATTTGCATATGCCACACACCCTGACATCACCGGAAGTGTGTCAGAAGGCAACACCCACTGCAACTTACCTGGCAGCTTCTTGCTCCTCATGGCCCGGGGCTGCTGGGATCAGGGGGCGGGGCTTATTGCATGTGCCCGCCTCCTGGACTCTTTACTGCCGGAGCGCCGCTCCTGTGCGCTCCGGCAGGAAATGATCCCTGATTACAACTGATCTCCAGACTACAGAGACTACAGAGATCAGTTCCCCTGGATCGGCTGCACCAGAGGGTGGACTCTGGCATCACATCCCTACTGAGCTCCTTCCTATTCACAAGCTTCCCAAGCCTTCGCCCAAGCTGTCATGTTTGGTGGTGAAGAGTGAGGACTCTAAATATCTGGAGGACCGGGTTCGATTCCCCACTCCTCCACATGCAGCCAGCTGGGTGACCTTGGGCCAGTCACAGTTCTCTCAGAGCTGTTCTCTCAAGAGCAGTTCCCAGTCAGAGCTCTCTCAGCCCCACCTACCACACAGGGTGTCTATTGTGGGGAGGGGAAGGGAAAGGAGATCGTAAGCTGCGCTGAGACTCCAGAGTGAAGGGCGGGGTATAAATCCAATCTCTTCTTCTTCTTCACTGGATTTGGAAAAACCAAAAGATTGCCCATTATACCTAAATGGTAGTTTGTGCTTCCCCTTTAAACCAGGCTTCGAGACTTCAGACTCAAAACACCCCCAAACTAGGCAAAGGCCACCCACTGAACTGACTTGATAGCAAAGATGGTACCAGAGGAGACTCCTGGGGGAAACTATTCCACAGTCCAGATATAACAGAAAATATTATTTGCCACCATCACCCACTCCACACACATACACACACATGACCAGTGTTCCCTCTAAGCTGAGTTAGTGTGAGCTAGCTCACAGTTTTTTAGCCTCCAGCTCACACATTTTTGTCTTAGCTCAGGAAGGGATGGCTCCAGAGCAAACTAATGTACGCAGTAGCCAAATCGCCCGCTCACAACTTTAATGCCAGTAGCTCACAACGTAGACATTTTGCTCACAAGACTCCACAGCTCAGAGGGAACATTGCACATGACTCATTAGTACAAGGCTCCTGTGAGCACTATGGTGCCAACCACTACTTCCTCTGGCGCCCACCGAGCTTTCTAGAAACTGGGAGGGGCCACTGTAAGGCAGGGCTTGTTGTTGGCTGCCCTCTTTCAAAGAAAAGGTTTTCCACTGGAGAATCAAGAGGGCTGGTAAGCATCTGGGCTTTCCTTAGTCAGTGTGTTGCTTCCTCCCGCCTTCAGGATTTCCTTCTTCCCAGGAGGTGCAAGGAGCGAGGCATTCCATTTGGCTCCACCTCCTGAGGCAGCCATTTTGGGTTTGGCTCCACCTCCTGTGACAACCATTTTGGGGTGGTGCTCACTACCCTCTCTCAAAATTCCAGAGATGCTCACATGCTCAGAAAGGTTGAGGACCCCTGCATTAGCACATGGTACGCGGGTATAACAAGGAGTCAAATCGTATACCTCAGCCCCACTCTCCTGACAGGCTCGTTTGGCCTTGCATCTCAACCAAGGCCATATCTCCTCGCGTAGCTGGTTCTGGGGCCACAAACACAGAGACAAACACCGCCCCCCTTCAGTCCATACCACTTTCCTTTGCCACAATCCAGAGCCATCATAATACATTGCCAGCCTCGCTTAGAGTCCTTCCAAAGCTCACACTGGGCCTAAGGCAAGAAGAAACTGCTGACTGGCTCTACTATATCAAAGCCCTGATGAGAATTGCCAACTCCAGGATGGGAAAATCCTGGCGACAGCCCTGTAGCTACGGAATTTGGGGGGGCTGAGGGGGCACCAGCTAATTAAAGCACAATGCAGGTGGCAAGTTGAGGCACTTTGGGGTCAGCCCAGGAAGGAGGGGGCCCAGAAGAAACACTAGGGGGCCAGGCCCCATGGGCCCCATGTTAGCAACAGGCCAGCCTGGAGATTTGGGGGTGGAGCCTGGGGCAGTGAGGTGAGATCTGGGGGGGGGGGGTAAACAGCGGCCCCGGGGCCACAAAAAGCGTGCGGCTCCCAGCAGGGCGGCTGGGGAAGCGAAGGAGAGGCATGCCTCCCTGATCGGTCTTCCCTTCCCCAGCCAGTGTTCTCCTCCCTGGGTAGGCTTGAGGTGGGGGCAACAGAGAAAGAGAGCAACTTAAACTTTAAATGCATTATCAAAGCCTCCCCCCCAGACAGCTTGGAGAAGGCATTTGTCTCTTTAAATCCCTTCTCCAAGCCAAGCCAGCTGGCATGGGGTGGGGGTGGAGGCTTGGAGGACGCATTTAAAGTTAAAGTTGCTTTCTTTCCACCTCTCCCTCCCTCCCCCCATCTATTTCCTTCCTTCCTTCCCACCTCTTTCATTCTTTCTTTCCATCTCTCTCTGTCTCTTAGACAACTAAATATCATTAGCAAACAAATAAATATCATTGGACAAATAAATATCATTATCAATATCTGTTTTTACCCCTTTTGTTGTTATTTCTGGCAGTCTCGTTTAATGCTAATAAAAAGCAAATTTTGCATTTCAGTCAAAACGTGTGTGTAATATCTGTTCATGTCCTGCGGCTCTCAGACATCTGACGTTTATTCTGTGTAGCTCTTACGTGAAGCAAGTTTGGCCGCCCCTGCTCTGAAGCAACCATTTTCTCCTGGGGAACTGATTTATGTAGCCTGGGGATCAGCTGTAATCCTGGGAGATCTCCAGGCCCCACTGAGGAGCTGGCAGCCCTAGTCCCAATCAGTGTTCCCTCTAAGCTGAGTTAGAGTGAGCTAGCTCACAGTTTTTTAACCTCTGGCTCACACATTTTTGCCTTAGCTCAGGGAGGATGGCTTCAGAACAAACTAATTTAGGCCGTAGCCAAATCACTCACTCACAACTTTAATGCCGGGAGCTCACAAAGTAGAAATCTTGCTCACAAGACTCCACAGCTTATAGGGAACATTGGTCCCAATATCACCTCTGCGCAACCTGCATATGCACCCTTGTGGGACAGGAGAGGAAGCCAAAGGCCTTCCCTGGCCTGAGAGAGGCTGCCAACTCATGCAAAAAAAACTGTCAAGACACAAAGACAAAAGTCTATCAGGCAGAGTTTGTCAAGTAGGTGGGAAGGACATAGGAGGGAAGAGAGAAAATGGAATCACGGCAAGAAATCAAGCACATCTTCCATGGGGGGGAGGGTCACTTGTCTGCTTATGTAAAACTTCAGGCTGATTCACCCATTACTTTTTTTAGTGTGTGCCTGAAAATTTAACCAAGAAATTGAGCCAGGTGGGTCTTTGCAAGCACGTGCTATATAAATAGAATTGTTAAGGAGCCGGGATCAGATGTGTCTCTCTATTGAATGGAATTTCAGTGACAAACCCAGGTTTTGCACTGCGTAATGTGTGAACAGGCACTTATATATGCCAGAATAGGAGCCAAAACCCATTTGTGCCCATTCCCTCCCCAAAAGGTAGAATCTTCTACCCATCAGATCAACCCACATAAGCCAGTTTTCAAAACCAGCACAGAGGTAGCGCAGCTGGATCACAGAAACAAGCCCAGCTACATATTGCAGGTGAAAGTGCCACGTTCACTGTTACCAATTTAAAGGGGAAAAACATTAACCCGCCAGGTGCCCAGATTCTCACCAAAATGAAAATGGGGAGCTGGCACCCCAAGTCAAATGACCACCTAATTCTTGACCACAGGGAAACATTGTCAAATATTTCCTCAAGCCCAAAATGGCCCAGATAGATGGAAATTTCCCTGTTGGGGTGGGGAGGATTCCAGTGTGGTGATAGCTGTTGTCCCTGCCTCTCCACAGCCCAGATCCATCAGCCAGTTACACCCACGCACAGACCAGGGATGTCTACAGCAAGTCCTGTGAGCAAAAATGCGACTTTGTGAGCTACCGGCATTAAAGTTGTGAGCGAGTGATTTGGCTACTGCATAAATTAGTTTGCTCAAATAATGCTGTTTAATTAAGTCCAAGTTATTCGCTGATGCTCTTATTGTTTCATATTAATATGACACAAAAGTAATTATCTTTAAGTTATATTGGAATATGCATTTATAATTGTTTATTCAGCTGCCATCCAACGCAATGTTCTTTGTAAAAAATTATACCTAGTTTATGCATAGTTTTGACTTTTTGTTCTACTCTCTATGTTAGCAACCTACCAATATCTTTATTCAAACAATTTGTATTTACTATTAAAAAGTTAATAAAATTTTCTATTTTTTAATAAATAAATTAGTTTGCTCTGGAGCCATCCTTCCTAAGACAAAAATGTGTGCGCTGGAGGCTAAAAAACTGTGAACTAGCTCACGCTAACTCAGCTTAGAGGGAACACTGGTCTAGAGGTCACAACAGAAGGCCACCTCACATCTCAGAGCCTCTGGCATTGCAAGAGAATGCCAAATATGCCCCCCCCCCCCACATAAGCTTGACACTAACCAACACACTATTATCAGCTTTCCAGGACAGAAGTCAGCATTAATCCTCATTCGTATGCTTAAGCAAACATCTTTCCACAGGTTTCACCTGTGCAGGAAGTCGAGACGGCACTTCAGGTTTTCACAGGCAAATTCCAATCCGAAGACCTCTTTTATGCAAAGGCATTTCCTGCTCAAGATGCTGGAGTCCTTCCCGCCAGCCCCTCCCACAAAGCACAGAGGGGCGCTTGGCCCTAATACCCCAGTCCACAGCTGGAAGGAACATCTGGCTCTCATAATGCAGCTCCCAGACTATTGCCTCGAGGAATAAAGAATGCCGCTGGATCATTCCCTGGCAATCCCCGTGAATCAGATTGGAGCAGTAATCCTCTTGTCAGTGCTGGCCAAAGCATTAATCCTCGCCACCCTTCTCCCACCTCAGACTTGGGAGGGAATGCTTTATCACCCTCATGCAAACATACGAGTCAGATAATTGGTCCATCTAGCTCAGAACTGTCTCCTCTAGGCTGGCAGTCATTTGCCAGGATCTCTGGCAGAGAAAGGTCTTTCCCATCACCTGGGGGCGGGCCAGAGATTCTACAGCTGGAGATGCTGGGGACTGAATCTGGGACCCTCCACGATGCAAAGCTCGGGTTCTGCCACTGAGTCACAGCCTCATGGGTAAAAGCAGGAAAAAGCACAACTAAAGAGACTTCGTTATCAAGTGGTCTCGTACAACATTTGATTGTCTAGCTGAATCTTGCCTACGATGATAGCATCTTGTTGAGATTAGCAGAGCACTAAAAATGCACCGCGGAATAAAAGCAGCACATTAAAAAGAAAAGTTTACTAAGAAATAAAAGGGAAGGTAAGATTGGGATATAAAACAGTAAAGAGTAAAGTGTCCAACTAACTTCTCCTGATCTAAGCACCATCTTGGTTAAAACCCTTGTGACCTCTAGAACAAAGAAACAGAAAGTTCCCCACAACTGCCTAGGACGGTGACCAAAAGCATGCAGTAGCCCCCATAAAACAGTTTAACCAACAGAGAAACTAAGATTCCCTTCTTTAGAATACTGTCTTCTCTTTCTCTAGCGGGAACTTCTACACAATGTCTAATTAGCTCTATGCGAATTAACTACTAGTTGGAAACACAAACAACAGATTAACTCTTTCACGACCCAAGTGGGGACACTTGCAGATTCCAACATGTCTCCAGAAGAGAAGGCTCTTTCCAAACGCAACTGAGTTCCTTTTCCAGGAGCTACCATAAAAAGTGGGGGAGAGGCAACCCGGGACAGAACGTGGATGGGAGACCATCAAGGAAGGTCCTGCAGAGGAAGGCAATGGCAAAGCACCTCTGCTTTTCAGTTGCCCCGAAAGCCAGGGTCACCATAAGTCAGTTGTGACTTGACAGCACTTGGCATGCAGTAAGTCCCAGGTTCAATCCCCGGTTATCTCCAGTGAAGAGACCTAGCGGGAAGGGGATGGGAAAGACCCCTGCCTGAGACCCAGAAGAGCCGCTGCCAGTCTGAGGAGACAATACTGACTTTGATGGATCAAGAGTTTGATTCAGTCGAAGGCAGTTTCTGTTGGGTATTACAAGTTGAAAACACTCAGTATATCTGGGGTTAAATGTTTGTTTATGTTACTCACAGGAAGTCACATGTTTCTCATGTAACCAATGTTCTTTAGCTGTAGAATACCCGGGAATTTTCTTCCTGATCTAGGAATTTGATTGGGACTAAAGTGTCAAGGTGTATTAGCATTTTATGGCTCTCTTCCCGTCTTTGTTAGGTGTTCTGAAGAAGAAGAGTAGCCATAATCTCTCTCTCCTAGTTTTGTCTTTGTAGAGTAAGGATATAGCAGATTTTGCTCTGTTGTTATTTTCATCCCAGTTACCCTTCCCATGCTAGAATTTAGTAAAGACATTATATTTTAATCACACATGGACTTTGAGTCTGAATTATTTTATTCCGGGACTGCTGGACTATCTTATCTCTGCTAAATACAATTTTTTCAATATCTCACTATCACCCAACAGTTTCACGTGTTCATATGTACATGTACCTATGTACCAAGGAAAGTAAGAGTGAACTGCATGCAGACTTACACCAGTCCATCACAACAATTGTGCAGGGTACTCCTGTGTGTATTTACACTTTATCGCGAGTCCTCATGTGAAGCATGAGGTAGCAGAGGAGGAGGAGGAGGAGGAGGAGATTGGATTTATCCTCCGCCCTTCACTACCCGAAGGAGTCTCAGAGCCGCTTACAATCTCCTTTCCCTTCCCCTCCCCACAACAGACACCCTGTGAGGTAGGTGGGGCTGAGAGAGCTCTGACAGAAACTGCCCTTGAAAGAACTGCTCTGAAAGAACTTGTAACTGACCCAAGGTCACACCAGCAGCTCCATGTGAAGAAGTGGGGAATCAAACCCGATTCTCCCAGATTAGAGTCCTAACCATTACAACAAACTGACTCTCCAGGGACTCACAACAACCAGTGTTTGGTTGCGGAAACTTCCTGGGCTATTAATCAGCATGTCAATTACCGGTAATGTTAAAAGATGCATGTTTTCAGTGATGCAAATGGGCTTTCTTGTATTATGGACCTCTTGCTTTGAATTTTGATGCATTTTGGCTCTTTCGTTATGAAAGCCACTACACCCTACTGCCTCTGAGAATCAGGCGTCTTAGTTTTTTTCTGTGCCTCAAGAGGGCTCTGAGGTTATATGCCCTCACAATCTTGGAACAGCACGCTACACCAGGACCCGCGCATCAGACCGTATGTGGTCAAAGCCCGGAAACCCATTCCTACAAAACTTCAAGTTGTAATAATTTGAGACTCCAGAGCTGGGGAAATCCAGTTGTCTGACAGACAACCAACTGGCCTTTTTCCAATGTGATGATTTGGCATGCAAGCCACGGAAAAGCATTCACGGCCATCTGTATTTGGCCCATTCACAGCTACACAGGAAGCTACCAGGTGGAAAATCCGGCTCTCCGGCCTCCGATGAGGCTCACGGCGACAAAATCTCTCTGCCTGCCGCCTGTCAAACACTCCTCTCCAAATGCCACTCACCGGAGCCGGAGCAGCATCTCTGACACACCTGCTGTGGAGCTGTCCGCCTGGGCCTCCGGCCGTACAGCTGACATTCTCTCTCCCCAATGCCAAGCCTCCGCTCGCCTCCACACCTGACCACCCGAGTGGGGGACAAGCTGTTACTTGGGTGAAGTCAGGGGAGGTAAAGAGAAGAGCAGGAAACACAAGGAAGAATCCTCCACGCGTTGTGGATGGGGGGGGGAGCGAAGCAGCTGAGCTGTCTGCTCAACCCAGCTGTTGTGGGAGCGCCCAGGAGAGCTGAGCCAAACCTAGACCCCCACCTGCTCCTTAGCTGTTAAGAGGGGCAGCTGCTCAGACTGAAACGAGAGCGCAATTTCCTTCATCAGAGCATTTGCAGCAGGGATGCTCCTTTAACAGCAGGTGGTTTGGTTCGGGGTGGGGAGGGTTTGATGCAAACATTCGCTACCCCAGAAAAATCAAATTTTGACTGATTTGCTGCACACAGAGTAAAATATTCTTAGAAAATCTTACAGCAAAGTCCTGCCGGCTGTTTCTAATCAGTGCCTGTACGCCCACCTTCTTCCCCTGGCTATTCCCAGTTGCAAATATCCATCCTCTCTGTCCTTTCTCTTAGGTAGGGTTTTCATGATCTCAGGGAGCCGAGCTACACTCTCCGTTCCTTCTGTGTTTATTTTAAACAACGTTTCCCTTGCTAATATTAATTTACTTCACCTGCACCCCACATTTCTCCTCCATGGGCTCTTGAAGATGCTAACATTATTCTGCTCTCTTCAGTTGTATACTCAACGTAACCCCCATGGGGTTGGCTAGCCCGAGAGCATGAGACTGAGTGGCCCAAGGTCACCAGCAAGCCTCTGTAACAGAGTGGGGATTCAAACTGGAGTCTCCCAGATTCGAGTCCAACACATTAACCACTATATCACCCCTGTTCATGCGGCTTGTGGGAGGGAAGGCCATGCTGCCTGTTCTCATCAGATCAGGTGTAGCCTGATCTCATCAGACCTCGAAAGCTGAGCAGGGTCGGCACTTGGATGGGAGACCACTAAGGAAGACTCTGCAGAGGAAGGCAATGGCCAGCCACCTCTGCTTGAAAGCCCCTTGCCGGGGTCACCATTAAACAGCTGAGACAGGATGGCACTTCACACACACAGTCTGATTTTGCACTACAGCTGCCTCGTGGTTCCGCCGCCGTTTGCCCCAACACTATTGGTCAATTTCACACCCGAAGCTGCGGGGCTGCATTTGACCCGCAGCTTCACCCGATTTCCTCCGCAGTTTCGTTGAGCCTCAAAAAACGGGATCACGAAACTGCGGGGGGGAATCGGGCGAAGCCGCGAGTCAAAATCCAGCCCCGCAGCTTCGGGTGTGAAATTGACCAATAGTGTCGGGGCAAACGGCGGCGCAACCGCGAGACAGCTCTAGTGCGAAATCAGCCACAATGTGGATTCTGGGATTGTTTTGTCAAGGATGAAAATGGCAGTGGGGAGAGAAGGGGGGGCTTTAACCCTTTTTTTGCCTCTGCCATTTTCTGGTTTAAAAACGATAGCCAAGCTATTTTTATCCCATTGGGGGGGAAGTTGCAGATACCCAGATTTTTACCCCCAGCAGGAGCAAAAGTAGCTAGGTGGGGCTTGTTTCAGAAAGGAAATAGCAGGGGACAAAAAGATCAAAGTTTCCATCTCTCCCACCTGTCTGTCTTTGTCTTTAGGGTCTGTTTACAGTTTCAACCCAAGCCAAGCTACCTATTTGCCCTTTCCTCATGGAAGCCAGACAGCAAACATTCTGGGCAGCTCTGAACACCAGCAGGAATGTTAAACACCATTCAGTGCTATCGCACAAGGGCAGTGTGTTGGAACTGCAAGTTGCTTACACTTCAGCCATTACAGAGTTAAATGTTGTTTGTTAGGAAACAGGATGTTACGTTACATAATGTATTCAAGGGCGGGAAAGTTTGTGGTAGCTGTTTATCCTAATGAAGTGATCTGTAACCTCTGCATTGGTCAACTAACATCTTGTTTGTAGAAATGCTTTGATCTAGCATTAATGTATTCACAAGGTTTATGGCCCTTTGTGTGAACCAAAGTGTTAGTTCTCTTCTAGAAAAATGTAGCTGTTAGCATATAGTACTGAGAGTAACTGCAAGTATGTAACCTTTTATTTTATTTATTTTATCCAAAGTACCCTACCCATGTTCTATTTTGTTTTTATAGTAAATATATTTTTCTTTTACTGTGTGCTCTTGTGTTTGCAATACGACCAACGACCCTGAATCAAAGAATCCTAACACAGTGACTGTGCAAAGTTTCGCTACTGCAACTGCCATACAATATAGATTACATTCACCTACCTTCAAGTGCCGCCGTCGGCCAATTATATACATGAAGAAGTTTCAGCAAAATATTTGGAGAGAACATTCCTAACTCAGCTCTGACCAAAGACTCCTATTTGTAACCTGCCATTAAGGCATCGATCATTTAGGCAGACTGATCAATGGGCTAAATAAGAGAATGAAGAATAGACACAATCGGCTCCGGGGAGACTAAGCATTTTGTGCTGACATCATGGAAATTGGAAAGCCTTTCTAGCCCTGCGTAAAATTTGATTTCGAAACTCTAGATACTGATGTTTCTAGATTAGGGGCTCGACACACAGATCTGCTCAATAACTCAATCAGATAAAAGCCTTTTTTAAAAAAAAACATATAGTTTTATTAAATTAATGAAAACACTAACCACCTACAGGCTTGACAGTAATACAAAAAATAGTTAACTTATCAAGAAACAGGGGGGAAACTTCATAGTGAATTAACTTTTTAAAACTATGTCAGCTTCTATAAATGGGAATATTTTGCTGAATAGTCTCTCTGTCTCTCTCTCTCTGACTTCTGTCCTGGACGTCAGTAACAACAACTACTGTACTTAAGAACAAAAAGCGGCCATCAACTACTGTAAGAATAGCTTTGCTGGGGGCTAGGTTTGACCCCCTAACGACTCCAGGATTGGAGGGCAAGCAGCTCCCCACCCCCTCCTCACACTGATAAATGATAACACTGTGAAATTTAAAAAGGGAAGAAGCCATCTACATCAAGGATCCCTGTGCCCACCGACCCCTTTCCTGGCACATGCCAAGTGTTTTTGAGAAGTGGGTGGGGCCAGGTGGAGTTTTTGCTCAGCAAGGCTTTTGATTGCACACTGGAGACTCGATTGGCTGTGCAGATTGTTAAAACTCTTACTTTGGCAGAAGCTGCCAACACAGGACAAGGAGCATCACTGTGTGGCTGAAGGTAAGCGGCAGCAGCCATTTTGTGGGTGGCTCCGCCTCCTGCAGCGGCAACGTTGAGGCAGCCATTTTGTGGCTGTGCCCACCATGCTGTGTCGGAGATCTACAGGCTCATAAAGGTTTGGAACCCCTGTCCAGCCCCAAAGCCAGAAAACTTTCTGTGGGGGTGCAGAGACCAGTAGCAGTGGTGCAAAGACCAGGAGCCGGGAGCTTAATTAGTCTATTACTAATTAGATTCATGATTAGTCTAATTTGTTGTGATCTAATTAAGAGAGAGAGAGAAATGGGAAGACGTGCAATGAACTTACAGCACGGCTTCTTCCAGTTTGGTGTAGTGGTTAAGAGTGCGGACTCTAATCTGGATGACCGGGTTTGATTCCCCACTCCTCCACATGCCGCTGCTGGTGTGACCTTGGGTCGATCACAAGTTCTCTCAGAGCTGTTCTATCAAGAGCAGTCCTCAAAAGAGCTCTCTCAGCCCCACCTACCTCACAGGGTGTCTGTTGCGGAGAGGGGAAGGGAAAGGAGTTTGTAAGCCACTCTGAGACTCCGAGTGAAGGGTGGGGTATAAATCCAATCTCTTCTCCTCTTCTCTTCTTCCACAGCCTTTGGTGTGAAGAATTCCTTCCCCAGCAAGTTCCTTACCAGTAATAAAACATGAAAGCCTACAGGGCTGAGGAATGGTGCAGCAGGGGAGAGAGAGGCGATCCGGCAGACCAGGAGGCTGTGAACTTTAGGGAGTGGAATGGCACGCCCCAGTGCCTTACTGCGCCTGCACTAGCCCAGTCACCCTGGGTCATGTGACCCAGCTGCTGGCATCATGTGACCCAGAGGGGGCAGACTAGCGGCGGGGGAGAAGGGCAGTACAGCAGCAGCCCAGCAGCACCGCACCCACCACGCTTCCTCCCCCTCCTGGCCAACCAGCTTCTGTACTGTCACATCACCGGTCACCCCAGGCTCTCAGGAGCTGGGAGGGACCGGGAGGGGAGGTGGCCGGGAAGGGACAAGGCAATTGTGGCTTTGCCAGATTTTGGACCGCATATAACTGAGGTCCAATACTTGACAAAATGTGTCCAATTAATTGATCGGCCTCCCCGCCCTACTCCAGTTCTTGAAAGATGCAAGAGATTATTCCAAGCCCACCTCAAAATTTTATTGGTAGTGGAGAGCACCATCCTTTGGTGGTCTTGCTCTTACTTGGCCAGACGGTTCCAGAATATGCCGCTGGGGGACCCCTGCTCAACCATGGGACATATTATATATTTACTTTATTTACAGTTTTTGCTATGAGGCCCAGCAAGGGTTCATCATGAACCCGCCACCACTGTGTGGTTTATAGGGTTGCCAAGTCCATCTTCCACCCCCAGCGGGGGACTTTGGGGGTGTTCCTGGAGGGGGCGGGGCATCCCCTATGTGATGACATCACGTTGGGGGCGTCTGCCGCCCCCCCCACCCGCCCGTGCGCCGGATCTCCAGAAACAGCAGTTCCCTGCACTTAAAGGAGCCGGCGTTTCCCCTTTATGAGCAGCCGCGTTTCCCTTTTAAGAGCACGAAGCTGGCATTTCCCTGCAAGCTTGCAGCGATCCGGCTTGGGAGGAAACACGGGTTCCACACACTTAAAGGGAGAGAGATGGGTGGCTGTGGGTCCTGGGGGTGGGGCTTCCCCCGCCGGCCATCTGACCGGCAGCAGGTAGAACCTCCCCAAAAAACGGGGGACCCCTGGCAAACCGGGGGGGGGGGTGGCAACCCTAGTGGTTTACCATATACACGAAACTGTTGGTATGGTGCCACAGCTAGCGTAGCAGCCTGGATTTGGGAGAACCGGGTTCGAATCTCCACTCTGCCATGGGACCACACACCCACCGACCTAACCTATATTTTAGCGGGTTGCTGTGAGGATAAAACTGGAGAAGGGGAAAATGTCATAAGCCATTTCGGGTCCCTGTTGGGCTGTTAGACTCTGGCTTCTGGTCGGAGGCTCAGGTCTCCCACATGGCATGTAGCACCTTTTGTAGGGCTGCCAGACCCCCCCAGGCCACTGGCGGGGGATGGGGAGTAGCAACACCAGATCCAGGCTGGGAAACTCCTGGAGACTTGGGGGTGGAGCCTCGGGAGGATAGGGACCGCCAGTGGGGTACAATGCCATACAGTCCACCCTGCAAAGCATCCATTTTCTCCTGGGGAACTGACCTCTGCAGTTTGGAGATGAGCTGTAATTCCAGGGAATCCGCAGCTCCCACCTGGAGGCTGGCATCCCTAACCTTTTATGAGGTTTTGCTAATATGCCAAGAGAGAGTCATTTTCAAAAAGGGTGGGCGATCCATGCTCTCTGGTCGCATCCAGATTCGATTGCCCCAGAAGCAGCCACCAGATTCTTGTCAGGGGCTGGATACAGAGACTCAGGGGTCATTTCCTGCGGGAGCGCACGGGAGCGGAGCTCCGGCAGTAAGAAGCCATGGGGGCAGGCACATGCAACAAGCCCCGCCCCCTGCTCCCAGCAGTCCTCAGTCGGGCCACGAGAAGCAAGAGGCAGCCAGGTAAATTGCAGAGCCCCCCCCCCCAAGATAGCAATCCAAAACAGTCCAGTGGCACCTTTAAGGCCAAGGCTTATTCAAAGTTCAGTGGAGCCTGAGCGGTGGGTGTTGCCTTCTGACACACTTCCGGTGATGTCAGGGGGCGTGGCATATGCAAATGAGTTATGCTGATAAGTTATGTTAATGAGCTCCTGCACCTCCTTTTCTACGAAATGACACCTGCAGAGACTGTACCACCTCCGTGCTGACAGACTTACACGGGTTGCCGTTTGTTACCGGGCACAACTCAAAGCACTGTTTTAACTCGGGTTGCCAACCTCCAGGGGGTAGCTGGAGATCTCCTGGGATTATAACTGCTCTCCAGGAGACAGAGATCAGTCCACCC
>NW_015167545.1:175939-205474 GCF_001447785.1 Gekko japonicus
CCCCGGGGGGGGGGGGGATGGCTCTATTGGAAGGTGGATGCTATGGCATTATACCCCACTGAAGTCCCTCCCCTCCCTAAACCCCGCCCCTCCTCAGGCTCCAATCAACCCAGAGCTGGCAACCCCAGTTCTTACCTTTGATGCCCTAAATGACCTGAGGCCAGGGTACTTGAAGCATCCCCGAAGCCCATGTCATCCAGCCCCCCAGTAAAGATCCCTCCTCCCAAGCCCTGCCCGCTATGCCCCTGCCTGAGAGGATGTGAACAGGTGGCATCTACAGCCAGGGCATTTTCTGCAGCAGCCCCTCACCTTTTGAATGCCCTCCCCCTTACTGCCCCGCTGGTTGCCCAGCCAAAACAATTCTCTTTATTCAGGCTTTCAACTGGAGGTTCCCGCCAGCCTTACTTTAGTTATTGTTCCTGCGACTTACTTTTAGCCTGAGGGCTCTTTTATGAGCACTATTTTACATCCTCTGCTAAAGTTATGCCAAACATTGTTTTTATGCTCTTTTTATAAGCCCTAGTGGGCTGGTTTTAATACTGCTGGTTCATATTTTCTGGTTTTCATACTGATCCTTTCTACGCTTGCTGTTTGGCTGTACTGTTTTGCCCTTGCGAGCCACTCCAAGCAGATCTCCGGAGAGGAGGCCTACACATGCTCCAAATAAGCTAACTGGTTCATAGCCTGCAAAAACTCGTGAGGAATGGGCATCAGTGCATGCACAAAGGACTTTTTCCTGCACTATTTATTTACTTTATTTATATCCCACCTTTCTCCCCAAAGGAGACCCAAAGCGGTTGACATTGCCCTCTCTTCCATTTTATCCTCAGAACCAGGGGTCATTTTGTAGAAAAAGAGGTGCAGGAGCTCATTAGCATAACTCATTAGCATACCTTATTTGCATATGCCACACCCCCTGACATCACTGGAAGTGTGTCAGAAGGCAACACCCACCGCTCAGGCTCCACTGAACTGTTTTGGATTGCTAGCTATTGGGGGGGGGGACCTGCAGATCTGTCCTCACACAAGAGGTAGAGCTTGTACCTGAATAAAACTTGGTCTTAAAGGTGCCACTGGACTGTTTTGGGACTGGGGGGGGGGTCCTCCGCAGCTTACCTGGCTGCTTCTTGCTCTGACTGAAAGTTGCTGGGAGCAGGGGGTGGGGATTGTTGCATGTGCCCGCCCCCTGGACTCTTTACTGCTGGAGCTCCGCTCCTGTGCGCTCCTGCAGGAAATGACCCCTGCTCAGAACAACCCTGTGAGGTAGGCCAGGCTGACAGTGCGTGACTGCCCCAAATCACCCAGAGTGCTTCCATGCCAGAGTAGGGATTCGAACCAGGGTCTGCCAGATCCTAGTCTAACCATTACACATTGGACAATTTGACCCAAACAAGAATACGGTCAAGGGCATAACTTCCAAGCAGCCACGTCACATTTGAGAGATTAAACTACGAGATTAGATGGATGGATGATGCAGATAAAATGGATGGATCGAGGGATACAGGACGCAGATAGGATGGATAGACGATAGTAACAGTTATCTTATGGCAGTGTGTGTCGTACAGCCAGGAGATCCTAAGATTGTCTGGCAGCTAGAAGTTCTGCTCTTTTAGCATTATGCACCACTAGGTGGAGAGCTAGACTTGTTTTTAAGGCAAGAAACATTTCAGAGGTGGTTTGCCATTGCCTGCCTCTGCCTCACAGCCCTGGTATTCCTTGAAGGTCACCCATCCAAATACTAGCCAAGACTGACCCTGCCTAGCTTCTGAAATCGGGCTAGCCTGGTCTATCCAGGTCAGGCGATAGATATATAGATATATGGTAGAGAGATGAAGAGACAGACAGAAATATGCTAACTGACACGCAGCTAGGTGATGTTCTATCCTGTGCAGTGCTGTAGTAAACCACTGCTGCAGGGAAAGGATAAGTTATGTGCCTTTAAAACTTTTATGCGCCCTTTTATGCGCTGGCCCCGTTCTAATCGCACAGAAGTAACCAAGGACAATTCCAGAGTTTTATTGAGATGCTTAAATCAGAGTATTTTCTTCCTACCAAACCACCCCAAGTTTTACAGCCTTGGTGACTGCCGGTGCTTCTTCAGACAGACACGTGCCGCTCCAGTTAAGAAACTGCCCCCCTGGGGTCTCCCTGGGTTGGCAGCAACCTGCAGGCACACACATCAAATCATGAGCAGAAGAGACAGGGGTGCGAGAGCCAGCGACAGCGATGGGCTACAGGGCATGAACCGAGGGTTGCATTATCCCAGGATCCCAACTGAATCGGTACAGAGAAGAACATCTAGGCAGATCAGGAGGACTGATCACAGCACATTCCCTAGGAGGAAAAGCCAGGGCTTTTTTTGTAGAAAAAGCCCAGCAGGAACTCATTAGCATCATAGGCCACACCCAACCACAGAAGCTCATTACCATATCCAGCCACACCCATGAGAGCATAGCTCATTAGCATATTAGGCTGCACCCCTGTGTTACCAGAAGTGTACTCATCCAGCCACACCCACCTTTTGCTTCTTATGCTGTTTACCTTGTTTGTTGCCAAAACCCAGGGCTTTTCTTATAGCAGGAACTCCTTTGCATGTTAGGCCACACACCCCTAACGTAGCCAATCCTAATGAGTTTCTGCTATTGGGTGTGGCCTATTATGCTAATGAGTTCCTGCTGGGCGTGGCCAACTTGGGAGCCAGCCGGAACTCCGTTCCTGTGCGTTCCTGCCCAAAAATAGCCCTGGGAAAAGCTAAAGCATTTGGGGCTTTCCATTTAGAAAAAGAACAATAGGAGGGGAGTGCAAGTTGAAAAGTCATATATGGGGGAGAGAGAAAATTATTTTCTCTTCCTTTCAGGGTCCCAAAAAAATGACAGCAATAGCAGAGTCAGGGGTGGCACATGTAATACTTTCAACACAATGTGTAATTTGCATATGGAACTCAGCGCCACAAGATGGGGGTGACAACAGCCAGTTAAGATAAAGAGAAGTCTATCAGTGGTTATTGCCCTGACCTGGATAACCCAGGCTAATCCGATCTCATCAGTTCTCGGAAGCTAAGCAGGGTCGGCCCTGGCTAGTATTTGGAGGGGAGACCTCCAAGGAATACCAGGGTCACAATGCAGAGGCAGGCAATGGCAAACCACCTCTGAATGTCTCTTGCCTTGGAAACCCTACAGGGGTGCCATAAGTCAGCTGTGACTTGACGGCAACAGCAAAATCAATGGTTATTAACTCACGGGTCCCTTAAGGAATCTTGCCAACTGCCTGATTCTGCCAAACTCTGGAACCAGATAAAGGTAAAGGTAAAGATTCCCTTGCTCGAAAGCCAGTCGAATCCGACTCTAGGGTTGCAGTGCTCATCTCCGTTTCAAAGCCGAAGAGCCAGCGCTGTCCGAAGACGTTTCCGTGGTCATGTGGCCGGCATGACTAAACACCAAGGTGCACGGAACGCTGTTACCTTCCCACCAAAGTGGTACCTATTTTTTGTTCAGTCGCACAGTCGAGTCCGACTCTTCGCGACCCCATGGACAAGATCTCGCCAGGCCCTCCTGTTTTCCGCTGTCCTCTGAAGTTGGCTCAATTTCATGTTCGTTGCATCAATGACACTGTCTATCCATCTCATCCTTTGCCGTCCCCGTCTTCTTTGACCTTCAATCTTTCCCAGCATCAGGGTCTTCTCCAGGGAGTGCTCCCTTCTCATTTGGTCTACTTGCAATTTCTTGCTTTCGAACTGCTAGGTTGGCAGGAGCTAGAACTAGAGATGGGAGTTCACTCCGTCTTGCGGCACCCGGGTCTCGAACTGCTGAACTACCGACCTTCCACAGCCTGCAGTTCAGCGTCTTAACCACTTGAGCCACCGCAGCTCCTGGAACCAGATACCCCTCCACTATTTCACACATTGCTATCACTTTCTTATTATGTTGATCTTAACACTGTATTTATATTGATTCGTTTTATGTATTATGGGAATTGTACTATTGGAAATGATTGTGTTTTATGTACCACTAGAATTTTTATTCTGCCCTGTAAGCCGCCCTGAGCCGGCCTGGGCTGGGAGGGCAAGATAACAAATTAAATAAATCAAATCAAATCAAATCACATGTAATGGAACCTCCATGCCCGGCACAGTATACCTCTGAGTCCTAGCTGGACAAGTCAATCATTGGATGCCTACTGTTTTGCAGAGACTTCAAGGAAGCAGCAGGGGCAACTGGCCGGTCTGGTGTAGTGGTTAGGAGTGCAGACTCTAACCTGGGAGAACCAGGTTTGATTCCCCACTCCTCCACATGCAGCTGCTGGTGTGACCTTGGGTCAGTCACAGTGCGCTCAGAGCTGTTCTCTCAAGAGCAGTTCTCAAAAGACCTCTGTCAGCCCCACCTACCTCACAGGTGGTCTGTTGTGGGGAAGGGAAGGGAAAGGAGATTGTAAGACTCTCCGAGACTCCTTCAGGTAGTGAAGGGCAGGGTATAAATCCAATCTCCTCCTCCTCTTCTTCTTCACCCCCACCCCAGCATAGTGCCTGGGGCAGGTTCTACAAATCCCTCGTGTCTAAGACCGCCCCGGACTGAATCAACCCTGAAAGAGTGGCGCAGTCCTGAAGAAGGTAAATCAAGCCAAGCTGAGTCATTCCTTCTGAGGCAGGAGCCTCATGTGGCATCTCCGTCACCTCAGCTTCACACGAGTAGGCGCCAGTGTGAAACAGGCGCCTCAGCAAGAAAACACACCTCTGCCCACCCCTCGAGCCCCATTCCCGAAATAGCCATCACAGCACAACTCAGACAAACATGTCACTGAGTGAAACAAGGCAATTGAGCCTGCTCGCAAGCTGGTGGTGGTTTCGCTGCCTCAGACACACGACAGGGTGACAGCCCACCACATATTGCTTGAGACAGCGCCGAGAAAACTGTGTCGATCCCGGATGTTCCGTTTGTTCAGCTGGTAGAAATAGGCTGTGGGAAGCCTCCAAGAGTGTCAGAGTTCAGGCAGAGGCATGACTGATGACAGCCAGTGTGGCGTGGTGGTTCAGAGTGGCGGACTTTAATCTGGAGAACCGGGTTTGATTCCCCACCTACCTCACCAGATGCCTGCTGTGGGGAGCAGAAGGAAAGGTGGTTGTAAGACGCTTTGAGGATCCTTAGTGTAGAGGAAAGTGTGGTATAAAAACCAGGGCTATTTTTGGGCAGGAACGCACAGGAACGGAGTTCCGGCTGGCTCCCGAGTTGGCCACGCCCAGCAGGAACTCATTAGCATAATAGGCCACACCCAACAGCAGAAACTCATTAGGATTGGCTACATTAGGGGTGTGTGGCCTAACATGCAAAGGAGTTCCTGCTACAAAAAAAGGTCCTGGGTTTTGACAACAAAGAAGGTAAACAGAATAACAAGCAAAAGGTGGGTGTGGCTGGATAACCACACTTCTGGTAACATGGGGGTGCAGCCTAATGTGCTAATGAGCTGTGCTGTCAGGGGTGTGGCCTAATAGGCTAATGAGTTTCTGCTGTTGGGTGTGGCCTGTTATGCTAATGAGTTCCTGCTGGGCTTTTTCTACAAAAAGAGCCCTGATAAAAACCAACTCTTCTTCCTGACCATTAGAACAGTTCCTCAGTGGAACAGGCTTCCTTGGGAAGTGGTGGGCTCTCCTTCTTTGGAGGTTTTTAAACAGAGGCTAGATGGCCATCTGACCGCAATGCTGATTCTGTGAACTTAGGCCAGTCATGAGAGGGAGGGCAGGAAGGGTTGCCTCAGTGCTCAGTTCTTGTGGCCCTTTCTTACACACCCAGGGAAATACTGATAGCCACTTTGGGGTCAGGAAGCAATTTTTCTCCAGGCCAGTTTGGCCAGGGATCCTGGGTGTTTTTTTGTCATCTTCTGGGCATGGAACAGGGGGCACTGGGGGTGTGGAGGGGGAAGTATTTGTGACTTTCCTGCCTTGTACAGGGAGTTGGACTAGATGACCCTGGAGGTCCCTTCCAACTCTATGGTCCTATGAGACCACCTCCCCCACTACTCAGCATCCTCACAAAAAGTGTCTTGGTAGGCCACGCCACCTCTGGCACGGATGGGTGCTATGGAGACTGAGAAGCAAGATGGCGACATTGCCTCAGGGCAGGTAGGTCCTTAAAGGGGTCAAGACCCTGCTAAGCTCTTGTACCAGACGTGCCCCACCTGTACCACACGTGCAACATCACTAGGTATTCCCATTCCCAACAATGGCCAGCAAAATGCTTCCAGGAAAGACCCCCTCAAGTGAAGCAACCGTCGGTTAATGATGTTTCCCCACAGCATGTTGCATTTTGGACAGAGCCTACCTGTGAGGCAGCGTGGTGTAGTAGTTAAGACTGTTGGACCGGTATCTGGGAGACCCAGGTTGGAATCGTTCCATGGAAACTCGCTGGGTAACCTTGGGCCAATTACACTCCCTCAGCCTAACCTACCCCACAGGGTTGTTGTGAGGATAAAATGGAGGACAGGAGAAGGATGTACGCCACTTTGGGTCCCCACTGGGGGGGAAAGGCAGGGTACTAGTGAAATAACTAACTAACTAAACATAGCCTTTGAGACAGAGGTCATTTCGGGGGGGATCGCGGGGGATCACAGTTCCCCTGGGTGAGGTATGGGGGCGGGGTACATGACGAAGCCCCGCCCCCTGCTTCCAGCCGCCCCGCTTCCGGCCCTCATTCAGTCAGGAGGAGGCAGGAGAAGCGGGAGGGTAAGTTGCTTCCTCCCTGCCTCTCCCCACCCCTGCCTGCCTGGGGCCAGGGAGGGCCTTTGCGGAGCTTTCTTGCACTCCCGCCGGCCTTGCAGGTCCACCGCCGGGCCCCTCATGGGGCTCGGCAGTGGAGCTGCAAGGCTGGCGGCGGCCGGGACCGTTTGGGGTGGTGGGTGTGGCCTTATGACACACTTCCGGTGATGTCAGGGGGTGTGGCCTTATGACACACTTCCAGTGATGTCAGGGGGTGTGGCATATGCTAATGAGTTATGCTAATGAGTTCCCCTAGCTCTTTTTCTACGAAACGACCCCTGCTTTGAGAGACTCATCTTTGCATTTGTCTAATCCCCTCGCTCAGCAGAAGGCAGTCTGGTGCGCTGAAAGACATCTGTATCTTAGACCTACCCCAATCTCTTGACCAACCCACTGCACAGGGTTATTTTGAGGATAACGTAGAACAGGGTATAATGGGCAGAGCATCAGACTAGGATCTAGGAGATCTGGGAGACCCAGGTCCAAACCCTCACTCTGTCAAGAAGCTCACTGGCTGACCATGGGGCAGACGTTTTCGGCCTATCTCGCAGTGTTGTTGTTCTGAAGATAAAACAGAGAAGGGGGGAAATGATATTGTAAGCTGCTTTGGGTTCCTGTAGAGGAGAACAGCGGGGTATAAATATCTAAGCACAAATAAATTCACCAGTGTCGAGAGCTCATCTCCACTTCTGCCAAGCTCACTACAATTTCATAGGCACTTAAGGAGACAGCACAATGTCATCTCCACACTTGACCTCAACAAGACATGTCCGAGAGAAAAAGAAGACAGAGCAAAATCAGCAGCTCTGTCATAATCTCAGGCATCCAAAGGGCCACTGAAGGGTCCAAACTGGCCCTCTGAATCCATCCCTTGGTCAGTAGGAAGCCCGGTCCTTTGGGCTGCTGGATCGAAGAGCCGCCATTCTCCCCAAACTCCACCAGCCTTAAGACTATTAAGTGTCTGGGGAGATTTCAGAGATAAAAACTTTCCTGGCTATAAATTCCCAGGGCCGTGAAGGAGAAATTGAACTGGCATCGGCAAGGCAACCCAAGCTGATGGATGGCCTCAATTTGTTCTTTCCACCAAAGTAAATGCGCTTGATGGATCTGTCCCAGGTCCCGCCAAGACACTCTGCCGTGATAAGTATTGTTTTCTCTGCAGTGCTGCGCCAGTGGCTCACAGACAACCTTCAAGAGATGCTTTTATCAGCCTGCCAGAACCGGGTCGCTCCCTTCTCATTCAAGGCTCTCTCGAGGTCCCACAAGCACCCCAACCCAAAAAATCAGAACCCTTCAACCTCAAAATTTTGTGCTTTTTTCCCGTATGAAACAAAAACCTCAACAGCCAGCAGTCAATTCTGCTAGAACGCCCCTTTAACATTTCTACTTGGAACTCCAATACCTGGCCATCACACTTCCTACTGGTGAAAAATTCATAATGCAATACTGAATCCTTCTCTGCCAGCATGGGCACTGTGGACAGAAACCAATCAGGTCACAAAGGACCTCCTTCCTGATACTCTGTATGCTGTAGACAAATTCTGGTGGATATATGTTTTTAATTTTCTGAAAGTGCATGAAGTACCATTCTGTCACGAAGAAGAAGGAGGAGGAGGAAGAGGATTGGATTTATCCCCCGCCCTTCACAAAGGTGTCTCAGAGCGGCTTACAAACTCCTTTCCCTTCCCCTCCCCACAACAGACACCCTGTGAGGTAGGTGGGGCTGAGAGAGCTCTGACAGAAACTGCTCTTTTTCAAGAACAGCCCTTATCAGAACTACGGCTTGCCCAAGGTCATCCAGCCAGGTGCAAGTGGAGAATCAAACCTGGTTCTCCCAGATTAGAGTCTGTGCACTTAACCACTACACCAAACTGGCTCTCTTTATGCCGGTGGGCATATTCTGCACCTCTTCCCAACTGGACCTGCAATGAGCAAAAAACACCAAACCTTTATCCTTAAAGCGTGTGAAGTTGCTTTGTACCGCGGCTCAGACTCTTGGTCCACCTGTCTCAGCATGACCTCCTCCGAAAGGAAGTCTCAGGCAGAGAAAGCTACTTCCCACCATCCACTGCCTTCAACTCGAGATACCGGGGATTGAACTGGAGACATTCCACATGCAAAGCAGTTACTCTATCACTGAGCTATGAGCTGCCTTCTACTGAGTTAGGCCGTAGGTTCGATTAGCTTAATGCTGTCTTCTCTGATTGGCAGTGGCTCTTCAGGGTCTTGGGCTGAAACAAGATCACCTTTGGCCCTTTTTATTGGAGATGTCACAGACAGAAACTGCAGACCTTCTGCATGCAAAGCATGGGCTCCATTACTGAGCCCGCCCCGAAAGTAGAGGAGCAGGCCCCCGACCATACAGGGCTTTAAAGGTCAAAACCAGCACCTTGAAGCGAATCCGGTATGCTATTGGCAGCCAGTGCAGCGCCTTCAGCGCAGGCTGGATGTGATCGTGTGTGGAGAGACCCATCAGTAGCCTGGCTGCCGCATTTTGCACTAGCTGCAGCTTCTGGATTTTGGACAAGGGCAGCCCCATGTAGAGAGTGTTGCGGTAGTCTAATCTCGAGGTGACCATAGCCTGAATCACTGTTGCCAGGTCATTGCGTTCGAGGAAGGGAACCAGCTGCCTAATCAGCCGTAGATGGTAAAAGGCTGACCTGGCAGTGACTTGTACAATGTTAATGAAGTGAATTGTACAATGTCTATTGGCTAACCAGTGTTATTGGGGTGCTATTTTGCTTTAAGGTCAGTAAACAGGAAGGGGGACTTAGGAAACTTTATTGACCTTTGTTATCCCTCACACAAGGTGAAGGAGGAGGAGGAGATTGGATTTATATCCCCCATTCACTTGGAGTCTCAGAGCAGCTTACAATCGCCTTCCCTTCCTCTCCCCACAACAGACACGCTATGAGGTAGGTGGGGCAGAGAGCTCTTGAGAGAACATCTCTGAGAGAGCTGTGGCTTGCCCAAGGTCACCCAGCAGCTGCACGTGGAGGACTGGGGAAACAAACCCAGTTCTCCCAAATTAGAGACTCTTAACCACTACACCAAACTTAGCATCCAAACAGTCAACATGGACCTTAGAACTAATTAGATAGGATGTTTGTTATTTTACTTCCAAACGTAACCCTTTTTCTCCTTTATATAGTAAACTCTTTTTCTTAAACTAATACACACGTCTGGCTGCCCTCATTACTCTGCTTGTATATTCCAACAGATTGCCATAAATCAGCTGTGACAACAAAAGAAGGAAGGAAGGAAGGAAGGAAGGTTACTCTGCTTGTATATTCCAACAGATTGCCATAAATCAGCTGTGACAACAAAAGAAGGAAGGAAGGAAGGAAGGAAGGAAGGAAGGAAGGAAGGAAGGAAGTCCATGGGGCAGGGACTTATCTCTTGCATGAAGGTGCAAAAACTCCGTATGTCAAGGCTATATATAACCTACTTATTAATATACATCTATTGATAAACAATCTATAAATACACCCACTGGATTCATTCCCATCACGCAGTCCGCGATCGCAAGAAGCCTGGCCTGGAGAGAAACTGCCAAACTTATTCAAAACAGGGACAGCCAGAGATACTTGGAGTCCGCCACAATGTTCCGAGTACATCTTGGGCCAGCCGCTGGGCCTCCTGCCATCTTGGCTACCTCTTTTGCTCCGCCACCTGATTCGTGCCAGCACTGTTCACAACCGAGCCAAAGGGGCGCTGCGTGGATTTTGCGAAGGAAGCCCAGTATGGCTCCCAAGGCCAAGTTCGAATGATCACAGAGATTCCATCGTTAATATTTCGAGAGCCCAAGAGGCAAATTCATTCCCTCTGGGTGGTCAGCACTGGATGCTGCGGCATTGTGGTCCATGCCATTTTGAAGGCATTGGCACAGAGACCAGTGGCTTTTTTTAAAAATTAAATCTCGTCAGATGAGATGGACCCCAGTGTAAGTTACTCAGAGCAGCTGGCTTCCCAGAATGAGCTTGGCAAGGACATTTTCCCGGAGACTGGCACATAAAACGGTGCCAATCAATCCATTCAGAGTTTTCGTTTGATAGCTGGCTTCTGCCACAGCAAATCCAGACTGAGGTGTAAAGAGAATACAGGCCCATCAAGTGCCAATCTGAGCCTTTCATTCATGCTGATTATGCGCCATGTGAAGGAGGACTTTTAATCTCCTGCTCATCAGCTTCCCTGGCTGATTGAAGGATTTGGGGAGTAGGAGAAAAAGTTTTTTCAATCCACTTTCTTCAGACCGTATATAATTTTATAAAATGTCCCCTCCCCTACAATAATCTTTGCCCTGAAGTCCCAATTTTTTTCCTCACAAAAATGGGTTCCAGCCCCTTGATTATTTCGGTTGCCCCTTTTCTGGACCTTTCTCATCTCTATGATATCCTTTTGGAGGTGGGTGTGGGCGGAGCTGTCCACAGCATTCTAAATCCATCAGCCTCACAGAGCTACTTCAAGGGGTTACAAACCTGGGCATTTGGTTTTCATTCTCTTTCCTAGTAACCCCTAGCAGGACATTTTCCTTTTGTCGCGCACCAAGTTGACATTTTTCATTGAACCGTCCACCAGAACCGTAAGATTTTTTTTCCCTAGATAATCTCATCTGGTTCAGGTACCCCCTTCCACTTCAGCCCCGTGGTAGCTCGACAGGCAGAGAGAGCATTGCAGGATCGAACCAAAAACAGGAAGATGAACTTTTTGTCAAAAACGTTCAAGAGCAAAAAGCGTGCATGCACACACACACATTTCCGAAATGAGGGGAGGGGTTGCTGCAAAATAAGGCAGGCACATTTGCCCCTTTCCAAAGAGAATGAGAGTGCAAGGTTGATTTAAGAAACATTGTGCTCATTGGACAGCCAGTGTGGTATAGTGGTTAAGAGTGTCAGACTAGAGCCCTGACCTGAATAGCCCAGTCTCATCAGATCACGGAAACTAAGCAGGGTTGACTCTGGCAAGTACTTGGATGGGAGACCTCCAAGGAATACCAGCAGCCGGGAGGTGGGGGCAGGCTTTATTCAGCCACCTCTATGAGTATCCTCCAGGTCCCCAGGAGGGGTCAGTCACCAGAGGTCACAATGACTTCCAGGTGCACACACACTCACATACATATGAAAAATACAAAAAAAAAATGCCCAAAAAAGTGTCAGACTAGTATCTGGGAGACTCCGATTCAAATCCCCACTTGTGCCCTGGAAGCTTGCTGGATGACCTTGGGCTAGTCACGGACTCTCAGACTAACCTACCTCACAGGATAAAATGGAGAATGATGTAAGCTGCTTTGGGTCCCCACTGAGGAGAAAGGCGGGGTACAAATGAATTAAATAGATTAAATAAATAAATTGTGCACTGGGTCTTCACACACAGCCAGACAAAATCAGCTAGTTAATACTGCCCTGTCAAGGTGTTGGAGTTTCTTTATGAAAAGTTGCAATTCAGCAGAGTTAAAAATACCTTAGCAATACCAGAGTGCAATAATCAGACTCAAGAGTCCATGTGTGTTTAAAAATATAAAAGTTTACTACATTTCTAGCATAGGGAAAGGTAACTGGGAGGAAAATAACAAACAGAGCTATTCCCTACATCTTCACTCTACAAAGGACGAGACTAGAAGAGGCAATGGCTACTCTCACACACGTTTCTTCAAAAAAGCAAACAAAGAGGGGAAGAGAAGCCATAAAATGCAAAGACACTTTGACACTTTGCTTCCAATCAAGTTACTAGAACAGGGATGCTTTTCGTGGGCTTGCAGAACTAAGCTAGCATTGGCTTATGCAAATACATGTGATTTCCTGTAACAACAAAACAGACATTTAACCCAATACACACTGAGTGTTTTTATCTTGTAATACCCAACACAAGGTCACTATTGGATTCTTATCCCCAGAGAGAAGACCCAGTTTTTTAAAGCAGTAAATCACCACACCACACCTCAGAAAGGATATTATAACACTGGGGAAAGTGCGGAAAAGGGCAACTGGAATGAACAAAGGGTTGGCACACTTTCCCTATGAAGAAAGGTTAAAACACTTGGGGATCTTTAGCTTGGAGAAACAACGGCTGAGGGGTGACATGATCGAGGTTTACAAGATTATGCATGGGATAGAGCAGGTAGAGAAAGAAGTACTTTTCTCCCTTTCCCACAATATAAGAACTCGTGGGCACTCAATGAAACTGCTGAGCAGTCAGGTTAGAATGGTTAAAAGGAAGTACTTCTTCGCCCAAAGAGAGAGTAACACATGGAATGCACTGCCACAAGAGGTGGTGGCGGCTACAAGCATGGACGGCTTCAAGAAGGAATTGGATAAGCATATGGAGCAGAGGTCCATCAGTGGCTATTACCACAAGGTATAGATAGGAACTCTCAGTCTGGGGCAAGGGATGTTCTGCATTCTTGGTGCTTGGGGGGGAGTAACAGTGGGAGGACTTCTAGTGTCCTGGTCCCCAATGGAGGACCTCCTGATGGAACCTGGTATTTTTGGCCACTGTGTGACACAGTGTTGGACTGGATGGGCCATTGGCCTGATCCAGCATTGGCTTCTCTTATGTTCTTATCAGAAAATGGAACAAAATGGTGAGCGAAAGATCCATCCTCCCCTTCCCCCCCCCCAATAAAAAAACCCTCTATTCTGGTGCCATTCAGTAAAACTCTACACAGGTTTCTCCACTCCTTCCAAAACAGCCTAACCCCTTTCCTCTGTAACCTAGACACTCAGATGTTCCCATAAGCCCCTTCAAGAACCAAGTTGGCTATAAACATGGGACATCTATTTTAAACATTTATCATAAATTATGGGGCATCGCTACTTCTAATCCTTCCTGCTCGCTCTCTATCTGCTAGCTCATGCCTGGGAGAGCCAGCTCTTCCCTAGGCCTCTAGGTCAGGGGTCCCCAGCCTTTCGGAGCCTCTGGGCTCCTTCAGAATTCTGACACACTGCGATGGAGCCAGCCACAAAATGGCTGCCACAACAGGCAGATCCAGCCACACAGTAAAGATCCCTGTGCTGTGGAGGCAGCTGCCGCCAAAGCAACATTTTTTAAAAATCTGCGCAGCTAATCAAATCCCCAATGGCCAATCAGAAGTCTTGCTGGGCAAAAGCCCCACCTGCCCTGCCTACTCTCTAAAGACACTTGGCAAGCACCAGGAAAAGTGTCAGCAAGTGTCATGGTGCCCTGGAGTGCCCTGAAGCAAGTTTGGTGTGGTGGTTAGGAGCAGCGGACTCTAATCTGGGAGAACTGGGGTTGATTCCCCACTCTTCCACGTGCAGCCAGCTGGGTGACCTTGGGCCAATCACAGTTCTTTCAGACCAGTTCTCTCAAGAGCAGTCCTCTCAGAGAGATCTCAGCCCCACCTACCACACAGGGTGTCTGTTGTGGGGAGGGGAAGGGAAGGAGATTGTAAGCCGCTCTGAGACTCCAAGTGAAGGGCGGGGTATAAATCCAACTTTTCTTCTTCTGGGGACACCTGCTCTAGATCGGCTTGCTACAGGGCATGACCGTGCTCTAAGACAAATCCTACCACTCCATCATTAGTTAATCTGTCCTCTCCACACACACACTTCTGTAGCCTATTAAAGAAATCCCAGCCCACTGTCATCTCATCTCAAAACAACACTGGCACAAAAGCTACTTACCCCAAAGGGTCACCACCCTTGGGCACTGCCCTTTGACAGCCATCTAAGATCTGCAGATGGGGTGGGGGAGAGCAGATATCCATGGTTTCTGACCAAAGGCAACTGAAGGCATTCATCAGGTTGATCTTTTAATCTGCTCTTGCTCATTTTCAGCTGTGTTAAGCCTGCTAGCCTATGCCTGGAAGAGGACTACTCATCTAAATGCCTTCTCCCATGGCTTAATGGTAGAGTATCTGCTTGGCATGCAGAAGGTCCCAGGTTCAGTCCCTGGCATCCCCAGTGAAAAGATCTGGCAGTAGGTGATGTGAAAGACCTCTGCCTGAGACCCTGGAGAGCTACTGCCAGTCTGAGTAGACAATACAGACTTTGATGTGCCGAGGGTCTGATTCAGTACAGGGCAAATTCATGTGATGTATCGGCACAAATCTCTCTCATTCCATTATGAATCCCAGACTCCATTCTGGAGAGCACATACAGCTAGCTCCGAAAGGCTACACCTTTCATTCGCCTCAGACAGTTCAGCTTTGAGCGTGGCCCATCCAGAAAGAAAACCGTCCGAGCCCTCCCAACTCATCAGGCGTGCTCAGGAAGGTGCCTCTTTATCCACCCGTGATCCGGGGCTCTTTTTTCAAGTCGCCCAGAGGCGCCCAAATGCATCAGCAGACAATGATCCCAACTGAGACAGGGTTGCAACCCTAACCGAAGACTTCCTTCTCCATATGCAAGGGGAAGGTAATCAAGTCATGATTCCTCATATGCAAAACTGTACTTTAGTTATTCTCCTTAGCACGGGGAGGGGGGGTGCACCATTTATTCCTTGTACCTACTGAAAAGACTGCTGCTCCCAGGGTCCCAGGGTCAGGACAAATTCTCCTTGACTCCATTCGAAACTGGCTCACTAGTTATGATTTCTTGGTGAGCATTCGAGAAAGAAAAAACTAGTCTCTTTCTGAGCGTGTAATCACACACCTGCTGGGGGCGATGCTCCCTCTAAGGTGTGGAGTCTTGTGAGCAAAAATTCTGCTTTGTGAGTGACTGGCATTAAAGTTGTGAGTGAGCCATTTGGCTGCTGCATAAATTAGTTTGCTCTGGAGCCATCCTTTCTGAGCTGAGCGGGAAATGTGTGAGCGGGAAGCTAAAAAACTGTGAGCTAGCTCACACTGACTCATCCTAGAGGGAACATTGGCTGGGGGGGGGGCTGGGAATCTGGGGTCCCAGCAACAGCTAACAGCTGCTTTGAAATTCAGGGTTGAATCCAGCCATCTTTTGCGCTTCATCTGACCCAGTTCCTCTCTTTACTACAGCCCGCATCTCATGTGCCTTCTGTCCATGGAAGTCCCAAGTTCCCCTTCACAATTTTTTTTGATGGTCAGGGGAGATCCCCGGTTCCCTTTTCCACCAATGGAAAAGCTGGTTGGATCCAAATATACCTTGGATCGAGAGAGGGTTTGGGGGCGAGGCGGGGAAGGGCCGTCCTGTGAAATGTCAACACGCAGCTCCCGAGAGAACTGACTACAATAAAAAAGAAGCTACTCACCGTACAGAAGGATGCTTAGTAGGGCAGTCTGGTCTCACGGCTGGTGGAAGTCGGCGGCAGTGAGAATCTAGACATTAAGGAACTTTTACGCCCGCTCCTACGAGGCAGTCTGAATAGTGACCACAATTCCGCTGATACACAAGATCTCATTTTACATCCCACACCTGAGAAGAATCGCTAAGAGGGACGATGCTCCATTTCCCGTGGCCTCGGCGCATTCGGGGACGAACCAATGTGTGTTCCCATGCAGATAATTGCGAGCCCAAGAAGAACTCGTTGGGGAAGGGGGAGGGAGGGAGGGAGGAAGACATCTGATTCATACTGGATCCAAGAACTACAAAATATTATGAGGGAGGCAAAAATCTGTATTCTTCACCAGCCGTTACAAAGTTTGGCGACCCTACGGAACACGGATCCCTGAGCAAAAGCAAGTCCTTGGTGGTCCGGTTCAACCAACTACTGCAGGTATTCCCAGCCCCTAAAAACTACTCCTCTGGAAAGTGCTCCAGTGGGGGGGGGGGAGATGGCTGGTGGTCTCAAGGACTGCATTCTCCCCACTGGAGGCCTGCGCCCTCCTTTGCCAGACAAGCCCAGACTCCCCCCCCCCCAATTCTAAATTGCAGCCAGTAATGAAAGCAGACCCACAAGCACAGCTCTAAATCAGTCGGGAGGCCAGCTGCTCCCAGGTGATGGATAATAAAGTAACTCCCCTCCCCACGCATGCTGTAGCTTTCTCTCCCAGCGGTCCCCTTCTTGATGAATTTATGGGGGGTGTTCATCACTATGTCAGCTCTGGTAATTGCTTTACAGACAACTTTTACAACTTCTTCCAAGTGGGGCCAGCTGTTGCCGGGAGGGGTGGAGGAGTTGCCCTTCAGGAACTGCTAGAGGTTATAAGATGCCGGGAAGGAGGCGCCTGAGACACCGGGTTACCCTAACGGCTCCAGGAGAAATGAGCCACGTAAGGAATGCATGAAGCTGCCTTACCCCCAAGTTAGACTACTGGCCTGTCCGCTGTCTCCTCCAAGGGTCCCTAATGTGATGCCCGGGCGCCATGGTACCTGCCAACACGTTTCCTGGTGCCTTTTTAGAAAGTGGGCAGGGCTTGTGCCCAGCAGGGCTCCTGATTGGCCACTGAAACTCTGATTGGCTGTGCAAATTAAAAGACAGATAGAGGGGAATTGCAGTATAGTAATGATATAAACAAGAGAGAACTACTGCAAACTGTGCATTATCAAATTTGTATTAATGCAATTACAACATATCTGACCGTATATTCATATACGTTTTACAGAAAACAGAAGCCAAACTTCAGAAGACGAAAATGGACGAACTCCCCCGGAGTTGAGATTCGTTTCTGTAATGAATACTTGATATGTTTCTTGTTAGGAGGTTTTTTGTATGAAAAAGACGCCTCGAAACAAATCTCAACTCTGGTGCAAATTTAAACCCATTCTGTTAAACAGTGCCTCTTCCTTCGATGTTGCTATTAGGGTTACACATAACCTTGCTCCCTGACGCTTTATAGTTGTTTCCACCTCCTGCGAAAGCCATTTTGTCGATGCACCCACCAACTGAGTCAAAGTCCTGGCCTGGATAGCCCAGGCTAGCCCGATCTCGGAAGCTAAGCAGGGTCGGCCTCGACTAGTAATTGGAAGGGCGGCCTCCAAGGAAGACCAGGTGTGTGACGCAGAGGCAGGCAATGGCAAACCACCTCTGAAACATCTCTTGCCTTCAAAACAAGTCTAGCTCGCCCCCTAGTAGTGTGTAACACTAAAAGAGCAAGAACTTCTGGCTGCCAGACAATCTCAGGGTCTCCTGCCTATACTACACACACTAAAGGTAAAGGTAAAGGTTCCCTTGCTCGAAAGTCAGTCAAATCTGACTCTAGGGCTGCAGTGCTCATCTCTGTTTCCAAGCCAAAGAGCCAGCACTGTCCGAAGACATTTCCGCGGTCATGTGGCCGGCATGACTAAACAGCAAGGCGCACGGAATGCTGTTACCTTCCCACTGAAGTGGTACCTATTTATCTACTTGCAATTTCTTGCTTTCAAACTGCTAGGTTGGCAGGAGCTGGAGCTAGAGACGGGAGCTCACTCCGTCTTGCGGCACCCGGGTCTCGAACTGCTGAACTACTGACCTTCCACAGCCTGCCGTTCAGCGTCTTAACCACCTGAGCCACCGCAGCTCCTCTACACACACTACCATATGATAAAATGATCACTGCATCAAAAGCCCCAAGGTGCCCACAGTCTCAAAAAGTCTGGGGAACCCTGGTCTGGAAGATGCTTAGCAGGACCAAGGTCATCCCCAACACTCGCTGCATCAGATCCTTCCCCTGGAGGACCTCCCCCATGCAAACCACATGTTCTGCCACAAAGTGATGTCCCTGTGGCTAAAAGCAGGCCAACAACTGTAGGGTATTTTAAATCATATATAGCTGCCCCATCCTGCAGTATTTGGATCGTGGGGCATGGGGAAATTCTGTGGGGCAGCAAGGGAGGGGGGAAGGAGAGGGGTGGCCACATGCCTTCCCTGAACTCCAAGTGGCAATTTCACCGCTTGGAGTTCAGGCGGAGGCAGCCCCCGCTTGAAAAACACCATTCAAAGGGAACCCTTTGAAAAAATTTTCCCCAAGCGGGGGCTGCCTACCCCTGAACTCCAAGTGGCAAATTCGACGCCTGGAGTTCAGGGAAGGTGTGCAGCTGACAGCTGCACGCCTTCCCTGAATCCCAAGCAGCAATTTCAAATCCAGAAAACAGAAAGGACTCCATTTTCCCATTAGTTATGTGGGCCAGTCTTCCCTTCTACCCTTCCAATGGACTAGCAGACCCCATGGAGTACTCACGGAGTCACCATGGAAGTCCCCAACTCTCAGTTCTAGAGACACCGTGCTGAGATTCTGAACATAAATGAATTCATTGTAAAATTAACACACATCAGTGGACCACAGAAGAGCAAAATTCAAGTCCAGAAACACCAACAAGCCCTCACCTGGATGGCCCCGGCTAGCCCCATCTTATCAGATCCCAGACGCTAAGCGGGGTGGGCCACGATTAGCACCTGGATGAGAAACCACCGAGGAAGTTCAGGTTTGCTACACAGAGGGTGCGTTCAGACGGGGCGTTTCAGCCGGCATAAACTGTACCGGTTGGAACCGTTGCAGTTTATGCTTGCTGAAACGCGGTCACACTTACCTCCTGTCTGCGGAGCCCATCGCCGTATGCCCGTTCACACACAGCGGGCGTCGGCGGTTTGTTTTGTTTTTTAACTCAGTTTGTGCATGCGGATAGGCAGCCATCCACAGAATGGCGATCTTCACGCATGCGCAAAACACCCCTTCCAGAAAAGCATGCCCTGAAGAGAGGACACCTTTAAAGTTTAAAGAGCAAACTGGCCTCCCTGAGGTCCCGGACTCCTCTAAAACGTTAAACTAAGGACCTTTTCTTTTTTAAAAAAAACAAACGCCGGGATGAAGCTTCGCCCAAGCGCATATCGCCGACCTAAAAAAAAATGGCGGGCGAAAATCGGAAGCCTCGGGCTTCCGAACAGAAGTGGCTCTACAACAGTGGAGAACGATCAGACGGGGGGGTAAAGCGATTACAACCGTTGCACTCAGGATACCACCACTTGGGGACAGAGTGGCAGAATACAACGGTTTAAAGCTCTTTGCAACCGTTAGGGACGGAAGGCAGATGTTCGCCGTGTGAACGCTGGTAAGTACACCGATTCCAGCCGGCACCTATACCATTGTAAATGCCCCGTCTGAACGCACCCAGAGACAGGCAAAGGCAGATCATCTGTGAACTGACAGTCATGTACCCACCAGACGAGAACCCGTAAGAAAAACGAGAGGCCTCTTTCTTAAGGGGACTGTCTCTTGCCTTGAAAACCCCAAGGAGTTGCCATAAGTTGGCTGCCACATGACAGCACTTTTTCCAGCACCACCTGGACCAACAAGACTTCCTGGGGAACAGGCTTTCAAGAGCCTTGTTGGGTTGGCAACTCCTTGGGGTTTTCAAGGCAAGAGACTTTCAGAGGTGGTTTGCCACTGTCTGCCTCTGTAATGACCCTGGACTTCCTTGGCTGCCTCCCACCCAAACCCTTTGTCAGGTCAGGGAACCAGAGATGTTTGTTTTCACAAATAATAAGAGGTCATACAATTCTACCCCACGTCTCTCTTGCGGGTCAAGCCGACAACAAGCAGCCACCCAGCGGGGCTGACGCTTTCTACCAGCATCCCACAAGATAGCCAAGTGTGCCATGTGCTTTTACGCCAGCCCTCACACTGGACCAGATGATATCTTTAAAAAGAGAGAGAAAGAGACTGCATCGCGCGCCACGACTAGTAAATGATTTAATTCCTCAAGTGGAGGAAGCGAGTGAAGTGGAATTGAGGGATGATGTTGCCTCGCTAACAGATATTAAGTGCACCCTCGTCTTCCCCTTGAGTGAGGCAATGTTCTATGAAATCAAAGAATCGCTTCATCGAAATGTTAAGAATCTCTTGTGGCGAGGGAAGCCGTTCGCTTCCCCCGGATCGGGGTGTTTCATCTTGTCAAAAAAAGATACGTTTCATGTCTCATAGGCTGCCCACATCTTTCATAGAGAAAATAATTTGGTTCCCTTCCCCGTCCTTTTTGGTTCATAATCAAGGAATAACTTTACATTTTTCATGCGCAAGGAAACGGGACGTTTGCTTTGCCGGGTCCTGAAATCCCAGACAGCCACCTCGCTGCATGCCACGTCGAAAGCAAAGTGTGTGTGTGTGTGGGGGGGAGCTGAGAAAGACCAGCGAATGAGGGCAGAATCCAATCTGCCTTCCCTCAGGGCTCTGGCACAAACACCCTCGGCAGCCGCTATTAATTTGACTCTGTCCTCGCTTTCAATGCAATGCCAGCTCCGGCTCTGCAGATAGTGTCAGCAAGATGCGCTGGGCTCTTCACGCCACTCTATTAAAACTGCTCGGATTGGTATGCTGAGGAAGCAGCGCTGGCGCCTGGGGCAAAAACTCGCCTGCCTCCCCTCCTGACTAACTTGTTCATTTTAGCCCATGACCCGGATCCTACCCTCGGGGCTGTTTGGCACACTTCAGTAGGAGCTGTCCCCCTACGCAGAACGAAAACCGGCCATTGTGCCTCTCTGTCAAGACAGGCTATGTGCAAGTTGCTCACAGTTAGCTCTTTAATGCTGCTTGTTAATCCGCAGGGAACATGAAGAAGGGGAGAGCTCCGCGCATGCAGCATTTCACATCCAGGTTCCCTTAGGGGGGGAAAGAACCATTTGCAGGCCCTGAAGGCCAGAGAATACAAAGTGCGAATGACGGGGCTAGCGTCTCGGTTAATTAAATGCAGCTCCCTCGTCTAGGCTGTGTTTTGAAAGCACAGACCCCAGGGCTGCAGGGACCAATGTGGAGTTTGACTGCTTCTGATTATTGTATTTGGAAGGAAGAAAAGAAGTAATGGGGGACGGCACTGTCTTGAGCAAGCCTCATAAGGAGAGACGACCCTTATAAGGAAGGGGCATGGCTTGGTGGATCCTTACCTGGATAACCCATCAGATCTCTGGAGCTAAGCAGGCTCAGCCCTGGTTTGTATTTGGATGGAAGACCACCAAGGATTATAATGTATTTATTTATTTATTTATTTTATACTCCGCCCTCCCCGCAGGCAACAGCAAACCACCTCTGAACATATCTTGCCTTGCCTTGAAAACACCACGGTTTTGGTGGGAGGACATTGGCTTTGCACGCAATAGGTCCCAGGTTCAATCCCCAGCATCTCCAGTTAAAAGGACCAAGTTGAAAGTGATGCAAAAAATGTCTACATACACACTCTGTGGAGCCACTGCCAACCAGAGCAGGCAATGATGAGCTTGACAAACTCATGACTGGAAATGAGCATGCATAAGTAATCATGTTGATTCTTTCATGACATCAGGAAAGGAACTTGCTCACATGTCCCAACAGATTGCACTCCAGTGGGGATGCAAAACAGCTGATTATCTCCAGACTGGAGTCCATCAGTTCAGCCAGCTGTCATTCATTCATTTTTTTGGGTATTTTTTATATTTTTTAATATGTGCATATGTGTGTGTGCACCTGGAAGTCATGGCAACCTCTGGTGACTGACCCCTATTGGGGGCCTGGAGGATATTCAGAGAGGTGCCTGAATAAAGCCTGCCTCCATCTCCTGACAGCAGGTATTCCAAGGAGGTCTCCCATCCAAGTACTTGCTGGTGTCGACCCCTGCTTGCCTGGCCTATCCAGGTCAGGGCATCATTCATTCATTTTTATCTCATTTCTGCAGCCTGGAGTTTCTGAACAACGTCATCGAAAGCTCCTGAAAGCCTTCACCAGGTGACAGGATTGCACCCAAACATCCTTCGCTTGGTTGGCTGCTATACGTGTCTGGAAATCAGCCAGTTTACTGAGCTGCCTAAGTGGACTATCGCAGCCGACAGAGGTGGCGCAGCGGTGAAGCACCTTCTTTGCATACAGAGGGTCCCAGGTTCAGTCCCCAGCATTTCCAGTTGCAGGAATTGTCAGCAGGAGCTTCTACAGGATTTTTTTTGTTGTTCAGTGGCACAGTTGAGTCCGACTCTTCGCGACCCTATGGACCAGATCACGCCAGGCCTTCCTGTCTTCCGCCGTCCTCTGAACTTGGCTCAATTTCATGTTCGTTGCATCACCCTGATCATATTAATGATTCCTAATTTATAAGTCTAAAAACTTCAGTTTAAAAGTTTAGAATGCCAATTTATTTTATGATTCAGGCATCTTTTGTATGGTCAAATCTAGCTTGTGACAACTTGAGTTAGGCCTGACAGAGCCACGACTATCTATTTTATAATTTCTTTTGGATTATATTATTGGGAAATGCTTCTAATATTGTATGCCAATAAAAGGTATTTGAATTTGAATTTGATGTCTAACCATCTCATCCTTTGGCGTCCCCGTCTTCTTTGACTGTCAATCTTTCCCAGCATCAGGGTCTTCTCCAGTGAGTGCTCCCTTCTCGTTTGGTGGCCAAAGTATTTGAGCTTCAGTTTCATTATCTGGCCTTCCAGGGAACAGTCAGGGTTGATTTCTTTTAGGATTGACTGATTTGATCTTCTTGCAGTCCAAGGGACTCTCAAGAGTCTTCTCCAGCACCATAGTTCAAAAGAATCTATTCTTCGGCGCTCGGCCTTCCTTATAGTTTAACTCTCGCAGCCATACATGCCTACTGGGAATACCATTGCTTTGACCATGCGGACGTTTGTTGGCAGGGTGATGTCTCTACTTTTTATCATGCTGTTTAGGTTCACCATCGCTTTCCTCCCAAGGAGCAGGCGTCTTTTAATTTCATGGTTGCTGTCACAGTCTGCGGTGATCTGGGATCCCAGGAACATGAAGTCTGTCACTACTTCCACGACTTCCCCTTCTATTTGCCAAGGAGTGATGGGGCCAGATGCCATGGTCTTAGTTTTTTTGATGTTGAGCTTCAAGCCCACTTTTGCGCTCTCCTCTTTCGTCCTGAGCAAGAGGCTGTTTGGGTCCTCTTCACTTTCTGCCATTAGAGTGGTATCGTCTGCATATCTGGAGTTGTTGATCTTTTCCCCAGCAATCTTAATTCCCGCTTGTGATTCATCCAGGCCAGCATTTCGCATGATGTACTCTGCATATCTACAAACCTGCAAATGGGCAGAATCAACAACTGCAGACCAACATGTAGGGTAGCCAGCCTGGCATTGGGAAATGCCTGGAGATTTGGGGGGTGGAGCCTGAGGAGGGCGGGGTTTGGGGAAAGGAGGGACCTCAGCAGGGTATAGTGCCATAGAGTCCATCCATCCCCTCCTAAGCAGTCATTTTCTGGTGATCAACTGTTATTCGGGGAGATCTCCAGCCACCACCCGGAAGTTGGTAACCCTAACAACATGGCTACATTCTGAAACTGCTTTGCACAAGTCCATTCGAGACCAAGCCTCAGCTGCGTGATCCCTACGGAAGATGCCTTTCGCTGTACTCGCCGAGAGGCCGCCTTGATACTTTTTCTCCACGTCTGCCTAGCCTTGATGCTTTCCAGGATTGTATCCATATCGGGTAACAGTTGGGAAGCCAGCGGTCTCTGCCCCTGAAACCCATTTTTGAAAAGCTCAGCCCAGCAAATCTAGGTCAGACACGGCAAGGTTTTGCATTTCTTCTGTTCCTGTTTCAAAGAGCAACACCCCATGCTGAGGCTTCACACTGGGGCATCTGAAGGATTGTAAGGAAGCCAAGAGTAGCCTGTAGTGCCGAAATTGCCAAGGAGGCTCCCGAGCAAGACTGGGCAGCTTCACAAAGAAGTAAATCTTGCAGGGAAATTGCTGTGGTTTGGGGGAAAAACTGAAGTGTCGTTCCCCACCCAGCCACAAACACATATAAATTGTCTCCTTTACTAGGCTCAGGAGCACACTCTGCTACTCCTCGTCTTCCTGGATTGGTCACAAGGGTGCTGCCATCCAATCAGGAAATCACACGGTTATCGGGATGACATCACAAGACTCTGTAGCTGGTGTCCTGACCTGGACAGCCCAGGAAAGCCCGATCTCGGAAGCTAAGCAGGGTCAACTCTGGCAAGTACTTGGATGGGAGGCTTCCTTGGAATAGCAGCAGTAGGAAGGCAGTGGCAGGCTTTATTCAGCCACCTCTCTGGATAGCCTCCAGGCCCCCAGTAGGGGTCAGTCGCCAGAGGTCGCCATGACTTCCAGGTGCACACACACACACACACATACATGCACATATACAAAATACAACACACCCACACCCCAAAAAAGACTATGTAGCTTGTCAAGTTTGGCTAATATCACCAAGGGCAATCTAAGAGACTCGGGGGGGGGGGTTTAAGCAATGCTGGGAGGGGGAGAGAAGGTCAAGGGTTTGGAAGCTGCTGGGAGTGTTATCACACATCAAAATGCAAATTGTTTGAACTCAGGTGCACTCGCTAGCCCAGAAAAATATCTTACTTGTCCATCATGCATGTGTTCAGTGGCCTTCTGTTGGCAAATGGTTGGGCCGCTCTTGGTTTGATTGATTTCCACTGTAGGTTTAACTGGACTGATTTGGATGTTGTGGGGCTCTGGGTTGTTTCTTCTTTTTATTTTGTTATAAGTTGCTTTGAGCCCTGACTCAAATAATGCAGGCTAGCCTGATCTTGTCAGATCTCAGGAGCTAAGCAGGGCCGACCCTGGCAAGTATTTGGATGGGAGACCACCAAGGAAGGCCAGGACTGTTATTTAGGGGCAGGCTGCGGTGGCTCAAGTGGTTAAGACGCTGAACTGCAGGCTGTGGAAGGTCGGTAGTTCAGCAGTTCGAGACCCGGGTGCCGCATGATGGAGTGAGCTCCCGTCTCTAGTTCCAGCTCCTGCCAACCTAGCAGTTCGGAAGCAAGAAATTGCAAGTAGGTAAATAGGTACCACTTCGGTGGGAAGGGAACAGCGTTCCGTGCGCCTTGGTGTTTAGTCATGCCGGCCATATGACCACGGAAACGTCTTCGGACAGCGCTGGCTCTTCGGCTTTGAAATGGAGATGAGCACCGCAACCCTAGAGTCGGATTCGACTGGCTTTCGAGCAAGGGAACATTTACCTTTAATGACAAACCACCTCTGAATGTCTCTTGACTTTAAAATCCTACGTGGTCACCAAAAGTCAGCTGTGACTTAATGGCAAAAAAACAACACCACCCAAGTTGCTTTGAACTGCAATTGCTCTGGAAAAGCAGGATATAAATATTTTAATTAATTGTTAATAATTAATAGTGTTCATAGCCTAGCACAGAAACAAGAAAAAAATGCAGGAACCTGGCCAATTATTTAAAGACTCTTATCACAATCAAGATCATTATCCTTAACAGTACACTCATAGAGCAGTCCAAAGCATGTCTGCTCAGAAGTAAGTTCCATTTTATTCAATAGCGCTTACTCCCAGGAAAGTGTTTTTAGGAGTGCAGCCTCAATGGCATTGATCAACTGTGACTGAACAATGCACCGTAACATCTCCAAAATTCCCGGTCTGCTCAGAAGAATGTATCGGCATATTCATCCTTGAACTGTCAAACTCAGCATTAAGAAAATGTCAAATGCATTTGACCAAACTTGTCTTCAATGGCCATTCTTAAAGATAATATATTGTTTCTTGGCAAGCTTCACAATAAAATATATTTATATCTTCTTCCATTTCAGTATATGAATCTCCTAACATAGGAATTATGTTACTCTGATTTATTTTATTGGACAAATCCTGAATTTTCCCTTAGAAATGCTCTATGATGAATACGACAACCAGAGTTTGTTTATTTCATTGAATGTGTTGTGAGTATACTTATAAGAATACTTTGTTTTTACTGTAAGGGCTAGAGGTTTTATTTATGCCGTGAAAACATTTCTGCCTTTCTGTATAACTATATCCATGGTGGATGACAAATAATGTAGATAATATTATTAACATTATTGCTAGTAATAAAGTAATATTAATGTAGACCTTAGTTCCTGGTTTTCTGTAAATATTCAAGTTATTTAGGTTATTATGATAATAGTTCACATTACTATTAATACAGTAAAATGGAGATCTAACTTCCTTGTTTTCTATAAATATTTTAGGTTGGACTTAAAACTAGGGGTTTTTTTTTGGGGGGGGGGTGATTAGCTAAAGGAAATCAACAAAGCTTCCCTGTCTTGTCACCTGGGAATGACAGTTATTCACCCTAGGTGACTGGGCAAATAGCAATTCACAATCCTGGGTAAGCCCACTTGCTACGATTTTACTTGGCATTTTGGAGACAGCTTATGCTGGATTGTGTAGCTGGATAGGTAGAGATCAATGCCTGGTTCACACGTCCAAAAGAAGGAGATGCTGGAATAGACTGCACCATTTTGGAGAACAGGGGGTGAATTCCAGGCTTCCGTGACTCTTTGCATAAAAGTAGTACAGCAGGGAAAAGGGTTGACTTTTTCTCTTTGTGATCTGTGCAGGTGTTCTAGGGAAGGATTCAAAACCGTGGTCTTCCCTGTGCAGCCCAAAGTGGCACAGTCCATTCAACCTCCTCATTCTCCTGCATGACTGAACCAGGTCTAAGGGAAGAAGAACCTGCCGGCCAAGGTCAGTCTGGATGACCTTATGTGCTGGCACCTGCAGGGAGTGATTCTGAGGAATAGACAAAGGAGGCTGATTTCCTGACTGAGCTAAATGCAAAATAGTGATTATGTGAGATAGCAGTTAGAGCACTGTACTAGGATCTGCAAGATCAAATTCTCCCTCTGCTGTGGAAGCTCACTGGACGGCTTCAGGCCAGTCACTCTCTCTCAGCCTACTCTACCTCACAGGGTTGTTGTGCACATACAATGGGAAGAGAGAGCTACAGACGCTGTCCCTGTGCTCTATGGTTGGAGGAAAATGGGATTTTTAAAAAAGGTTCTGGATGGATGGATGGATGGATGCAACAGGCCTCAGCAATGCTCGTATTCACAGAACGGGTATATTCAGATATACTTTTGGCTGGGAGGCTGGTTTAAATTCAGAGCAGATCCACGCTACTGAGACAGCTGGCCACCAAACCTGGGGGAGGGGGTTGTCCCCATCTTGGATGATTAATATAGGTATAAGCACCGTATTATTGGAAGGTTTTATTGTGATTTTAAATGTTCTATTTATTATATACTGTATTGTATTTTGCACTCGGCTTTGCCGCATGTGAGCCGCCCTGAGCCTTTGGGAGGGCGGGATATAAATCAAACTAATTAATAAATAAATAAATAAATAAATAAATACCTCCCCACTTCCAAATGAGAGCACTGCCAGGGCTGTAGGCAGCTGTACCCAGCTGTACACACACGAAACTGCCTCATCCTGAATCAGACCCCTGGTCTATAAAGGTCAGTATTATCTACTCAGGCTGGCAGCCGCTCTCCAGGCTCTCAGGCAGAGGTCGGTCCATTCACCAACCCCCTGATCCTTTTAGCTGGATTGAACCCAGGACCTTCTGCACGCCAAGCAGATGCTCTGCCACTGAGCCACACTGTCGGGACACGGTGGGTTCACTGGAGCGTCGGCCCTCTAGGGCTGCCTCCTCCAGCCTCACTTCTGCCAGGCTCCCCTATTTTCTGCCAGGTCTGGCCCATCCTGTTGCTTTATACTATCTGCCAGTCACACAGGCTGATGCTGCACAGACCCCTGACCGATTCCTTCAGTGTCCAAAAACAATGCCTCAAAGCAGGACCAAGCACGGTCCCAAGTAAGGAAAGTACCACCATGACCTCAGATCCCATGAACACATGAAGCTGCCTTCTACCAAATCGGCCCCTTGGCCTATTGTTGGGAATTACAAGTTAAAAACACTTCAGTATTTACAGGGTTAATGATGTTTGTTAAGTCACATGTTTCTCATGTAACCAATGTTCTTTAGATTTTTATTTTATTTTTTTACCAATGTTCTTTAGATGTAGCAAGCCCGGGAATTTTCTCCCTGATCTAGGGATTTGATTGAGACTAAAGTGTCAAGGTATATTACCATTTTATGGCTTCTCTTCCCGTTCTTTGTTCTGACCAGAGAAGGAGATGCCATTCCGGCTCTTCCCGTTTTTACCCTTTAGCTGTAAGGATGTAGGCATATAAGCTCTTTGTCATTTGTCTATCCTGTGTACCTTTTCCCATGTTAGGTTTATAGTAAACTTTTATATTTTAAAACACACCATGGACTCAGTCTCTTAATACTCTGCTGACTAACTTAAAAAGAATCCCAACACCTATTGAGGTCAGTACTGTGTACTCTGACTGACAGCAACTCTCCAGGGTCTCAGGCAGAGGTCTTTCAAACCACCCACCACCTGAAACTGGGGAGATGCCAGGGACTGAACTAGATCATCTGCAGGCAAAGCAGATGCTCTACCATGGATCTATGGCCCCACCCCCTGGAGTCCCCAGGATGCGGGAAATGGCATGACTTCTCATGCTTCTCTGGTGAAATCAAGGAGCGCACCAGAGTTGTAACACCCCCATTTGCGTACCCGAGCCATCTCTCCCCACCCCTCCCCGTAACGCTGCCGAATGCCTAACAATGTCTCCTTTCTATTGGATTCATGTACTCTGGGTTGCGATAGCCTGTCTAGGGATAAGCTGATAAGCTTCCCTCTGTTTCTTTTCGATTCCACATGTTGTTCTTGTCAGTGGTTTCGGCTTGTCTCTTTTTTTGTTGCTGTCACTGATGATTATGCCCCAGTCTTGCCACCGATAGGGGGGGAAAAAACCCTGCATTAATTTTAATGGGGAAAAGTCAAGGAAAGAGAAACTGTTTGCTACATTTTCGGTCCTCTCATGAGGAAGCACCAGGATCTAAATGGGGGTGTTTGAACTGAGGCTGCAGAATATGGCTATCGCCACTCAAATCCTTTCTGCCGCTGATTTAAAAAGCAAAAATTGGGGAAGGGATATTCTTTTGGTTAACAATATATCAGGAAAAGCCCTAATAATACACTACCACAGTAGAAGAAGAAGAAGAAGAAGAAGAAGAAGAAGAAGAAGAAGAAGAAGAAGAAGAAGAAGAAGAAGAAGAAGAAGAAGAAGAAGAAGAAGAAGAAGAAGAAGAGGAGGAGGAGGAGGA
>NW_015167545.1:205525-239162 GCF_001447785.1 Gekko japonicus
GGAGGAGGAGGAGGAGGAGGAGGAGGAGGAGGAGATTGGATTTATACCCCGCCCTTCACTTGGAGTCTCAGAGCGGCTTACAAACTCCTTTCCCTTCCCCTCCCCACAACAGACACCCTGTGAGGTGGGTGGGGCTGAGAGAGCTCTGACACAAACTGCTCTTTTTCAAGGACAGCTGCGCCAGAGCTTGTGACTGACCCAAGGTCACATCAGCAGGTGCAAGTGGAGGAGTGGGGAATCAAACCCGGTTCTCCCAGATTAGAGTCCGCGCACTTAACCACGACACCAAACTGCTGATATATCATTCGGTGATGTCTAAAGTATCAGGCAGCATGCCGCACTGGCGATCATGCGCATGCGTCGGTTTCAAAGCACACAAGACAAGAGACATCATCCACCACCACGACCACACTGATAAGGATAATGAAGAGACAGAGATGGATGGCTCAGTGGCAGAGCCTCTGCTTGGCACGCAGAACGTTCCAGGTTCCATCCCTGGCATCCCTATTTCAAAAGGATCGGGCAGTAGGTGATGTGAAAGAACCCTGCCTGAGATCCTGGAGAGCCGCTGCCCATCAGAGCGACAAACCCCAAAGGTCTCACTCAGGGTAAGGCAGCTTCGTGTGAACATGTCTATGTGAGATCCAGAAAAGGAGTGGATCCCTGAAAAATGACAACTCTGGTGACTTGTGCTCATTTAGACAAATGGGATCTCTCCCCCCCACACACACACACAATGGGGGTGTTGGGTGTTACAAGATAAAAACACTCAGTATATATTGGGTTGTTGTTACAGGATATCACATGCTTTTGTGTAAGCCAATGTTAGTTTAAGTCTGCCAGCCCGGGAAAACTATACCTGATCTAGGAGTTTGATTGGAAGCAAAGTGTCAAAGTGTCTTTGCATTTTATGGCTCCTCTTCCCCTCTTTGTTCTGTTTCAACCAGAAGCGTGTAAGAGTAGCCACTGCAAGCTCTTCTACTCTCGTCCTTTGTAGAGTGAGGATGTAGCTGTTTAGCTGTGTTGTTATTTTCCTCCCAGTTACCTTTCCCTGTGCTAGAATGTAGTAAAACTTTTATATTTTAAACACACAATGGACTCTGAGTCTGATTGTTGTACTCTGGCATTGCTAAGCTGTTTTTCTCTGCTGAATCACAATTTTATAAAAACTCCAACAGGGGGCCAAACAGGGAATGCGGCTTCCAGGAAATTGTCCCTGGTAAATAGTACCCAGACCCGGATGGCCCAGGCTAGCCTGATCTCTTCAAGTCTCGGAAGCTAAGCAGGGCCGGTCTTGTTAGTACTGGGATCGGTGACTGATAAGGGACACTGTGCAGAGGAAGGCAATGGCAGACCACTCCTCGCCTTGAAAGCCCCAAAGGGTCACCACGTTGGATGCAATTGAACGGCACATAAAAAAAAAAAATTGCTGTCAAGTCACAGCTAACTTATGGCGACCCCATAGGGTTTTCAAGGCAAGAGATGTTCACAGGTGGTTTGCCACTGCCTGGCTTAGCGTCATGGCCCTGGTATTCCTTGGAGGTCTCCCATCCAAATACCAGGAAATTGCCCCTGGTAAATAGTACCCAGACCCAGATGGCCCAGGATAGCCTGATCAGGTCTCGGAAGCTAAGCAGGGCCGGTCTTGTTAGTACTGGGATTGGTGACTGCTAAGGAAGTCCAGGGTCACTGTGCAGAGGAAGAAGAAGAAGAGAAGAAGAAGAGATTGGATTTATACCCCGCCCTTCACTACCCAAAGGTGTCTCAGAGCGGCTTACAAACTCCTTTCCCTTCCCCTTCCCACAACAGACACCCTGCGAGGTAGGTGGGGCTGAGAGAGCTCTGACAGAAACTGCTCTTTTTCAAGGACAGCTGTGCCAGAGCTTGTGACTGACCCAAGGTCACACCAGCAGCTGCATGGGAAGGAGTGGGGAATCAAACCCGGTTCTCCCAGATTAGAGTCTGCACACTTAACCACTACACCAAACTGGCAGACCACTCCTCGCCTTGAAAGCCCCAAAGGGTCACCACAAGTTGGATGCAACTGAATGGCACATTTTAATTTTTTTTGCTGTCAAGTCACAGCTAACTTATGGCGACCCCATAGGGTTTTCAAGGCAAGAGATGTTCACAGGTGGTTTGCCACCGCTTGGCTTGGCGTCACGACCCTGGTATTCCTTGGAGGTCTCCCATCCAAATACTAACCAGGGCTGACCCTGCTTAGCTTCCGAGATCTGACAAGATCAGGCTCGCCTGGGCCATCCAGGTCAGGACCGACGGCACTTGACACACTCCCAAACAGGGAATACTGGAAGCACACAACACAGGGACCCACCTGAGCCAGGTCCTATCCCTTTCAATCCTCCTACGACAACAGAAACAGCTGCCGAACTGCTGCCAATTGACTGGCAGTCGGAGGAGGACAGTGGAGGAGGACGTTCTCACACAACGCATAATTAACTCACACAACAGCAATTAGCTGCTGCCGCTGTTGTAAATCGCAACAATAAGCAGGAGCAGGTAAGATATCCGGCTGTAAAAGCAACCAGTTCCTCTCCCCACCCCACCACCCACCCCGCAACTGTTATTTCAGTCTTGGCTCTCTTGAAACTAAAACTAAAACAGAAGTAAAACAACGACCAGATAATTGGTGAGGAAGCCAATAAAAAGAGGCACAGCCAGAGAGGGCCTCCGGAGTACCAGCTTCTGCGTGGTCTGCCAAGGGCTGGAAAACTCCCCAAAGGGCAACACAACCAACCACCATGATCTCCCATCAAGAGTTTCGAAAAGTCCAAAGGAATAGCATGTCCATTTGGACACACATGAAGCTGCCTTATACTGAACCAGACCTTAGGCCCATCAAGGTCAGGATTGTCTACTCCAGGGGTGGCCAAACTGCGGCTCGGGAGCCACATGCGGCTCTTTTACACATATTGTGCGGCTCCCGGCAGGGCGGCTGGGGAAGCGAAGGGGAGGCGTGCCTCCCCAATCAGTCTTCCCTTCCCCAGTCAGTGTTCTCCTCCCTGGGTAGGCTTGAGGTGGGGGGGGCAGAGAAATAAAGAAACTTTAACTTTAAATATGTTCTCAAAGCCTCCCCCCACCCCCCGACTGGCTTGGAGAAGGCATTTGTCTCTTTAAATCCCTTCTCCAAACCAAGCCAAGCCAGCTGGTGTGGGGGCGTGTTGGAGAACACATTTAAAGTGAAAGCTGCCCTCTTTCCACCTCTCCCTTCCTTCTTCCCTCCCCATTTATTTGCTTGCTTGCTTTCCTTCTGCCCTCTCTTTCTCTCTTTCTTTCCACCTCTCTCTCTCAAGCAAATAAATATCATCAGCAACGAAATAAATATCATTGGACAAAAAAAAATCATTATCAATATCTGTTTTTACCCCTTTCGGTTTTTTCCAGCAGTCTCATTTAATGTTAATGTAAAGCAGATTTGCGTATTTCCCAGTAAAAACGTGTAATATCTGTTCATCTCTTGCGGCTCTCAAACATGTGACGTTTAGTCTATGTGGCTCTTACGTGAAGCAAGTTTGGCCACCCCTGGTCTACTCAGACTGGCAACGGATCTCCAGAGTGTCAGAAAGAGTCATTCACATCACCTACTGCCTGGTCCTTTTTGACTAGAGATGCCAGGGATGGAACCGGGGACCTTCTGCATGCCAAGCAGATGCTCTACCACTGATCTATGGCCCCTCCCCCCCACCAAATGGAGTGCAAATGCCTTCTTCCACAGACACTCTGCCACACGGAAGACCGTTACATATTCCAAATGTAGAGACAGCTGTTTAAATACAATTATGTACCACCCCAACCATCACAGAGGCAGAGGCCCACAGCCAAAAGATTTAGCTGGTTCATTCTTGTCTGTAGACAACAGTCAACGCTGCTCAGTTTTCAACTGCAAGATTAACCATTGGTGTATCTAGCCCAGTACTGTGTATTATGACTGGCATGGGGTCTCTCCAGGATCTAAGGCCTTACACAATACCTGCTGCTTCAAGTCCTTTAACTGGAGATGTCAGGGATCGAGCCCGAGACCCTTTTGTCTGCAAAGTAGGTATGCAACAACTGAGCAACGGCCCCTCCGCCTACAGCTCCCCGCCATGTTTCCTCATTCTCCTTCCCACTTTTCGGACCTCTCTGGCCTTCTCCTCACCGGTCCCCTAGGCCACTCTCTCAGTTTCCTCACCCAGGCCTCCCACTGTCTCAGGCCCCTGATTCACTCATTATTTCCTTGGTCATTCTGCTTTCATTAACCATTCTCTGTCCAGTCAAGCCAATAACAATTCTGTGACATCAAGGTAGCCCAGCCAATCCGTGTCAAGAAAGTGTGGTTACGGCTTTGACCTGGATAGCTCCGGCAAGGCTGATCTCTTCAGACCTCGGAAGCTAAGCAGGGCCGACCCTGGCAAGTAATTGGAAGGGCGACCTCCAAGGAATACCAGTGCCAGGATGGAGAGGCAGCCAATAACAAGCCATCTCTCTGAAACATCCAAACCCCATTAGGGGTCGCCAGAAGCCACCATGACTTCCAGGCATGCAAGCACACACACCGACGCAAGCACGCACGCATGCAAAACCCACCAAAAAGAAAAGAATGCGTGGTTACCCTCTCCACCAGCATCTTTCAGCACACGACACTGTCAATGACTTTTTGAGGCACAGAGGGAGTGGCCCAGATCACACAGGAAAAGAACAGCTTTGGACCTCTGTGAGTGAACAATTTGGCTTTGTTGTTCAGTCGCACAGTCAAGTCCGACTCTTTGCGACCCCATGGACCAGATCACGCCAGGCCTTCCTGTCTTCCGCCGTCCTCTGAAGTTGGCTCAATTTCATGTTCATTGCATCTATGACTGTCTAACCATCTCATCCTTTGCCGTCCCCATCTTCTTTGACCTTCAATCTTTCCCAGCATCAGGGTCTTCTCCAGTGAGTGCTCCCTTCTCATCTGGTGGCCAAAGTATTTGAGCTTCAGTTTCATTATCTGGCCATCCAGGGAACAGTCAGGGTTGATTTCTTTGAGGATTGACTGATTTGATCTTCTTGCAGTCCAAGGGACTCTCAAGAATCTTCTCCAGCACCATAGTTCAAAAGAATCTATTCTTCGGCGCTCGGCCTTCCTTATAGTCCAACTCTCGCAGCCATACATGACCTCTGTGAGCGAACAATTTGGCTACTGCATAAATGAGTTTGCTTCTGGAGCCATCCTTTCTGAGCTAAGGCAAAAATGTGTGAGCTGGAGGCCAAAAAACTGTGAGCTAGCTCACACTAACTCAGCTTAGAGGGAACACTGAGGAGGAGGTGAGTGAGAATGATGTAAACCGCTTTCTGCTCCCATTGGCTATAACTTCGACGTCTCTTGACAAGAATGAGGTCTTCATAGAGGACAGGCCCGACGGTGGCCAAAGCCAGCATGGCGTAGCTGTTAGAGTGGCAGACTAGGATCCAGAAGACCCAGGTTCAAATCCCCAATCAGACACAAAGCTTGCTGGGTGATCTCAGGACAGTCACTCTCTCTCGGAGCCTAACCTAAAGCACAAGATTCTTCGTCGTAAAACAGAGAAGGAGAGAACAATGTTGCAAGCTGCACTGGCTCCCCCACTGGGGACGAAAGCAGGGTACTAATATCTAAATGAAGTAATATTGGCCATGAAAGCTAAACGGAGCTTTTATGTTCATATGTACCCTATCTCCAAACATCAGCTGCTGGGAATAAACAGCAAGCGGGAAGGGTTGATTTCACACTATGCACGTCAGCATCTGTCCAGCCACTGCTGGAAACAGGACACTGGCCGAGATGAATCTTCGGTCCGATCCAGCGGGGCTCTTATGCCCATCTGCTGTTGTCCTGGCAGATCAGCCTCAATGGGGGAACGCAGATCTGGGACCTACCATTTTCCTCTGCATCCACCGGAGGGGGAAGCGATTCACTCCATCATCGCTCTACAAGTCCCAGCAGTGGGTCTCCCAAGGCATAAAGATAAAACCAACTTTATTTTCTGCCCGTCTGCATATAGACGTGGTGGGGGACATGTGAAAAGGGTTTTTTTTTTTTAAATTCTCTTCTTATTTTTCCTTCCCGCTTTGTCTGCTCTTCCATTCAAGCTGGAGCCCATTTGAATATCAATAATGAGCTCCGCTTTGAAGGAGGTAATTCGGCAAGCCCACCGCTGCGCACTCCATGGCCCCCCGATGCAAATATATTAAGTTCCGACCATGGCCATCGCCTCCAGAAACAAATGGGATTCTTTGTTGCCGCTGTAAAATGAATCCGAGTGCCGAAATTGCCAAAGGGAGCTGAATAGTAATAGCCGGGCATTGTCGGTATCAGGGTGGGAGGGAGATACTTTGCAAGCAAATCCGCCGAAGCCGCTGGCCCAGAGACAAAAATGGTTAGCCCACTTGCTGATAAAATACTGAAGTTGATCATATGGGAGACTATCAACTGGGGGAAGGCCTGGCGGGATCTGGTCCATGGGGTCGCGAAGAGTCGGACTCAACTCTGCGACTGAACAACAACAATCAACTGGGGGGGGGGCAACCCATTGTCAACTAATTTACGAAAATCTACCTGCTCACTGGGATACATGCCTAACTCACCAGGGGTGAGCAGGCACATGGCCTAGAGAGGGAGGGAATGTATAGGGAACAGGAAAGCAGAAAAGATTTCAACACAAGTGCCCCAGGAATGGTTGCCACTACCAGGTTTGGAACCAGGGACCTACAGATCGGTGCACAACCATCCATATTAGTGAATCACTTCGGGCTATAATTTGGCTCCATAACCCACATCTCAAGTGGCACAGATAAAGAAGACCTAAAGCATTTGGTCCAGACCGCACAGTCTGGAACATGCAATGGAGATGTCCTGAGTTGGAGACTTCAGAACCCTGGATCCCCAGAGACAACCGCTCTCCGGAATCAGATCCCTTGAGGAAGTAGAGAAGAAGAAGAGAAGAGATTGGATTTATACCCCGCCCTTCACTTGGAGTCTCAGGGCGGCTTACAAACTCCTTTCCCTTCCCCTCCCCACAACAGACACCCTGTGAGGTGGGTGGGGCTGAGAGAGCTCTGACACAAACGACTCTTTTTCAAGGACAGCTGTGCCAGAGCTTGCGACTGACCCAAGGTCACATCAGCAGGTGCAAGTGGAGGAGTGGGGAATCAAACCTGGTTCTCCCAGATTAGAGTCCGCACACTTAACCACTACACCAAACTGGCTCTCAAGTAGCAGCTCGACTGTCTCCTGATCCCTCGGCTATGTGTTGGGTGGTAAAACATCCAGCAAGATCGCCTCATCAGAGCACTACGTCACTTGCCTTTTTATGATACCCACTTGACAAGTGGGAGAACCAAACCTGGTGGAGATACCTCAGCCGGAAGAGAGGATTTTAAGAGGGCTTGCTCAGCTTCAATACTCCACCCTAGTGATTAATGTTCCCTCTAAGCTCCACAGTGTTGTGAGCAGAAATTCTACCTTGTGAGCAAAAAAATGTAGTAGCGTTAACGTTGTGAGCGAGTCTACATTTGACAATGGCATCAGTTAGGGTTTTTAGAAGACTATTTTCATAAACTTGTAAAAAAATCTCAGAATGAATTCTTTTAAATTATATTTAAACTAGATTTTAAGAATAATATAAACGTTATAAGAGAAAACAGAATCAAGTAAAATTTCAGCACAGAAAATGTTGTCCTCTACGGGGGTAGAGGAGGCCTCTGGAGAACAGGTCTACCTGTCCCTTTCCACTATATTGGCTGACCTGGCCTCGGTCCATCACCCTGTGCTGAGCCTTAGAAAACAAACCAGCACTTGGGTGGTGGGGACTCTTGCAGTCTACTTTGGGGGGGGGTGGTTAGTGAAATATGACAACCAACATTACAGGTCAAGTCCAGGGCTCTTTTTGTAGAAAAAGCCCAGCAGGAACTCATTAGCATAATAGGCCACACCCACCAGCAGGAACTCATTGGCATATTGGGCCACACCCCTGACAGCACAGCTCATTAGCATATTAGGCTGCATTCCCATGTTACCAGAAGTGTGTTCATCCAGCCACACCCACCTTTTGCTTCTTATTCTGTTTACCTTGTTTGTTGTCAAAACCCAGGGCTTCTTTTGTAGCAGGAACTCCTTTGCATGTTAGGCCACACACCCCTAATGTAGCCAATCCTAATGAGTTTCTGCTGTTGGGTGTGGCCTGTTATGCTAATTTCCTGCTGGGCGTGGCCAACTTGGGAGACAGCCGGAACTCCGTTCCTGTGCGTTCCTGCCCAAAAATAGCCCTGAGTATAACAGAGGTGGAACAATCACTGTCAGAACCCTGCCTAACTTAACAACAGGAAGTTGCTTAAATGTTATTAACCTGCCCAAACGACTTATTTATTCAAATATATATATCCCACGTTTACCTGTGAGTCAAGGCAGCTTACAAATCATACTGAAAAGCATAATAGGGGTGGGCAAAAAAAATTGGATTTTTTCTGGCTCTATTATAGCCTATGGGGACCATTATAGCCAAAGGGCCCATAGGCTATATCGGGGTGGCCAAACTTGCTTAACATAAGAGCCACATAGAACAAATGTCAGATGTTTGAGAGCTGCGAGACATGAACAAATATTACACGTTTTTACTGGGAAATATGCAAATTTGCTTTTTATTAACATTAAATGAGCCTGCCAAAAATAATAACAAAAGTGGTAGAAGCAGATATTGATAATGATATTTATTTGTCCAATGATATTTGTTTGCTAATGATATTCAGCTTCCCCAGCCGCCCTGCCGGGAGCTGCACAATATGCGTGAAAGAGCCGCACACGGCTCCCGAGCCACAGTTTAGCCACCCCTGGGCTATATGGAGAATCAATTTGGGAGTATCTGGGGCTCAGGGGAGCTGTTTTTTGAGGTAAAGGCACCAAATTTGCAGCATAGCTGCTTGGGCCACTCCTCAAACCCCCCACCCAAGTTTCAAAAAGAATGGACCAGGGGGTCCAATTCTATGGGCCCCAGAAGAGGTGTCCCCATCCCCCATTGTTTCCAATGGAGGGGGGAAGATGCCTTCTCTGTTCACTTGTGGGCTGAAGCAAAAATCCCTGCGCTGCCGGCTAAAATTTTGTGCGCCAGCACCCCCTAGCACAGCTTAGAGGGAACTTTGCGAGTGAGCTGTGAAAGGTGGCAGACTTCAGCTTCTGGCCGCCCTCATTCTCTAACCTGTGTTGTGTTACTGGACGCCTGACTCACAGGGCCAGTCTAAGCAGAGTTATACTCCTCTCAGGCAGCTGAAGTCAGCTACACTTAGGCAGTTCTTGCCTGCGCACAGCAATACTGCATTGTCCTCTCTCAGCAATGAGCCAATCCAAAAGGAGGAAGCCCAGCAGATCTGGGAGATTAAGGGCAGGCTACTTCTTATATTAAACCCGAGTGTGCCGCATGATGGAGGAGTGAGCTCCCGTCTCTGGTCCCAGCTCCTGCCAACCTAGCAGTTTGAAAGCAAGAAATTGCAAGTAGATAAATAGGGACCACTTCAGTGGGAAGGTAACAGCGTTCCGTGCGCCTTGGTGTTTAGTCATGCCGGCCACGTGACCACGGAAACGTCTTCGGACAGTGCTGGCTCTTCGGCTTTGAAACGGAGATGAGCACCGCAACCCTAGAGTCGGATTTGACTGGCTTTCGAGCAAGGGAACCTTTACCTTTACCTTTACTTCTCATATGAGCCCAGTAATGCTTACAGCAGCCCTGTAAGGTAGGCCAGAATTATTAGTCCCCTAATTACAGAAGAAAGTCCACCTTACAAGTTTGTGGCCAAAATGAGATTTGAATCGAGGACCTCCAAGCTGCTATGCCATGCCAGCTGTGAGATCACTGCCATGTTTTATTTGAATATATATTATTTATCATGTCCACTGAGAAGGAGCAGGCGGGCTCCTTTTTTATATTCATTTTACTCATTAACTTTCGGCCCAGGAGACCTGAGAACTCCCATGAGAATCTTGTCATGTCCCCCACCCCCCCCGAATTACCAAAAAGAGCAACCAAGCCAGGGTCTGCGGTTGCAGAACTGTGGACAGCCCAACAGCCCAATCCCTTGCAATCTCACGCACAGATTTTTTAAAATATCAGGCTGCATGTGATAAAGACACCTTCCAAGCTTTAAATATATGCATGGCCACTGAGCCTCTTTCAATCACAATTTGCTAATCTCTCCATACATCATCCTCTCTCCCACCAGCTAGGAGAGAAGCGAACTCTTCTCCGATGCCCTGCACAAATTCCAGGTTCCCTGTGATTCATCGAAGCAAGTCAGAAAATGCTCCCCAGTCCTCCCTAACAGCATCTGGCAAAGGCTTCTTCCTCCCACGTGGATTTTGGGAAATTCTGTCCCAGAAGCCTCTTGCCTGAGCCCCTTCCCCCCAATAACAGCCACCCTTCCAATAAACTGGGCCGTTCCCACCAACAGGCAAACGCCTTCTGCACTCATTTTGGCCAGCATCCCTCCCAAAACACTGAAAATGTTCGACAGACATTTGCTAACCGGAAGCTGTAAAGATGACTCTTTAAATAAAGGATAGGCACCAACTGGGCCTTCTTTTTTCTGTTAATTGCCTTCCTGCTCTTTCCCAGCATGCCTCCCAGCTGAACTTGATGGGAACAGTTCTCATAGCCTCCCCAAATGGAATCGGAGAGCTGAGAAAAGTATCATTCCCATCAACCAAAGCAACCCAGAGTTCTGAGCATAAGCCAACAGCGGCTGCCAACAACCAAGACCACCAACTGTACAGTCACAGATACTCTCAAAAGGCTGCAAATAAATCATTGATACAAGAATAGATGGTGCTTGACCCAAGGGACAATGGGCATCACAAGCAGGATACATCTGATTTCCCAACACGTCAAGTGCAAGAACCACAATGTTTGCAACCTGCATGCTGGGGGTGGCCAGAAGGTCACATGGGCGTGACCACTCACTCTCCAGGCAATCAAAACCAGCTCCCAGCCCCTCCTCCATTGTTGATGTAATCGTCTTTCTTATCCTTCCCTGTATAGGTCCACAAAAGGGTGGCCTGGCAGGCAGAGCCAGTCCACAAAATGACAGTTTGGCAGGCAGAGCCAGTCCACAAAATGACAGTTTGGCAGGCAGAGCCAGTCCACAAAATGACAGTTTGGCAGGTAGAGCCAGTCCACCAAATGGCGGCTTAGCAGATAAAGGTACTCCTCGTGAAGGAGAAAGGGGCACACAAGAACACCTTTGCTCTGGATGGGAAATAACAGCACCTAAACCCTTTATCCTTCACCTGTCCTCCACCTTCATGCACACACACACGCGCGAACACACACATATCCCATTGCTCCAAGCTGCCATTTTGTGGACCAGCTCCACCCGCCAAGCCACCATTTTGTGCGCCTGCAGCTCTCAAGTCTAAAAGAAGTAGTCTCCAGAAAGACGAATTCTCCCCTGCACTATGCACTCCATCGACCCTAATCAGCTCTATGCTACCAGACTCTTCTTAAACATTTTGCTGCCTCTCTGTCCTATTCAGGATCTTTTTTTTTCCTTTGCTATTTGATTAAACCAAATCAGCCCCTCCTTGCTAGCGAAACAGTTCCCTTCCATTAACCCGCTCATCTGTTGGTTGAACGCTAGTTGCTAGTTGCTAACCCAGCACTTCAGCCCGAGAGGAGTGCAAGCAAGGCCAGTGCTATTGTCCCTTCTGCGGTGTCAGTTAGCAGAGTGGCTCTGTGTGGTTTAATTCCCAGCCTCAATGGCAGGTTCATAAAATAAGGTTCACAGCACAGACAACCCACCACCACCACATTGGAATATCAATTATTTTCATCTCTATCTCACCCTTTCTCTGAGAAATTCAGAGCAGGGCACAAGGGTTGCATTCCATTTTACCCTTACAACCCCCCTGTGAGGTAGGTTGGACTGAGAGACTGGCCCAATGTCACCCAGCAAGGAAAGAAGAAGAAGAAGAAAAGAAGAAGAGAAGAGGAGGAGGAGGAGGAGGAGGAAGAAAAAGAGGAAGAAGAAGAGGAGGAGGAGGTTGGATTTATACCCCGCCCTTTACTACCCAAAGGTGTCTCAGAGTGGCTTACAAACTCCTTTCCCTTCCCCTCCCCACAACAGACACCCTGTGAGGTAGGTGGGGCTGAAAGAGCTCTGACAGAAACGGCTCTTTTTCAAGAACAGCTCCGACAGAACTATGGCTTGCCTAAGGTCATCCAGCCAGGTGCAAGTGGAGGAGTGGGGAATCAAACCCGGTTCTCCCAGATTAGAGTCCGTGCACTTAACCACGACACCAAACCAGTGTTCCCTCTAAGCTGAGTTAGTGTGAGTTAGCTCACAGGTTTCTAGCCTCCGGCTCACACATTCTTGTCTTAGCTCAGGAAAGATGGCTACAGAGCAAACTAATTTATGCAGTGGCCAAATCGCTCGCTCACAACTTTAATGCCAGAAGCTCACAAAGTAGAATTTTTGCTCACAAGACTTCACAGCTTAGAGGGAGCATAGCACCAAACCAAGAACCACTGGGAAAGGGGAAAGTGGAAGGCGGCAGGGAAAAGAGGAAGACCCGACATAAGATGGATTGACGCAATCAAGGAGGCCACAGTGTTCCATCTGCAAGACCTGAGCAGGACTGTTAACAATGTTTGGGAGATCATTAATTCACAGGGTAGCCATTAAGTGGCTATTAGCCACAAGGTATTAGCCATCAGTGGCTATTAGCCACAAGGTATAGCTAGGGGCTCTGGGGCAAGTGATGCTCTGTCTTCTTGGTGCTTGGGGGGGGGGCCAACAGTGGGAGGGCTTCTAATGTCCTGGCCCCACTGCTGGACCTCCTGATGGCACTGGTATTTCTGGCCACTGTGTGACACAGAGTATTGGACTGGATGGGCCTTTGGCCTGATCCAACATTGGCATCTCTTATGTTCTTATGTTCTTAAGTCAGACACAACTCAGCAGCACACCACACATAACACACACATGTCTAGGCCGCCACACCATACTGGCTCTCCAAGGGGTCTCTTCTGCACCCAGAGGGCCAAGTCTGAGAGGTTCAGATGCTAAGAAGCTGCTCTTGAGTTGCCAAAGGGGCCAGGAAGCTGCTTTCTCCCCTTTCCTCCTCTTCATGAAGCCACTCACTAATGGAAGGACCTCAATTTCCAGAGAAAATCGAGCCTGAGCATCGCACAAGCCAAACCGCTCAAATGATGGAGTGATCCCAACTGTGTTGTGAAACTCCTCTCAGGCGAGATGTTGGGAGCTCAGGTACCAGAGCTTCCAGCATTGTTTCAAACTCAATTGTCAGGCATGTAGGGAAGTGGGTCGAATTAGGAATGAAGAGCAGAGGCAGGGGTGGCTAAGCATACCCGCCATGCCATTGTCCTGACTTCCAGTGGCCCTGGGAAGCTGTTATTTGCCCCACTGGGAAAACAGAACAGTACAAATAGGGACACCTGTATGTTTACCCCACCCAGGCAAAGGGCAGCTCTCTGGGGCCGTTTCAGATCAGGAAAACACTACTGAAGGAAGGCGTCTCTGTCCTCCCCTTGTACTGCTGAACGAAACAGAACCAGGCTGAGGGGAGGTGTCCAGGCCACACTCCTCCACGCTCTCTGGCCACACCAACAACCTCAGGATCACACGCTGCCTGGAGTACGTAGGTAAGTCGAGAGCATCTTCCTTGACCTGCTGGGCCCTTTGAAAAACAAGTTACGCATGCCCTCTTGAAGCTCCCAGCCTCTCATAAGAGCCAGTTTGGTGTAGTCATTAAGTGCACAGACTCTAATCTGGGAGAACCGGGTTTGATTCCCCACTCACCCACTTGCAGTTGCTGGATGACCTTGGGCAAGCCATAGTTCGGTCAGAGCTGTTCTTGAAAGAGCAGTCCTCAAAAGAGCTCTCTCAGCCCCACCTACCTCACAGGGTGGCTGTTGTGGGGAGGGGAAGGGGAATGAGATTGTAAGCCGCTCTGAGACTCCTTCAGGTAGGGATGGGCGAGGTATAAATCGGATCTCCTCCTCCTTCTCGTGACATGTCAGGGGCACCTGCGGAGCCACCCAGCCTTCACACTTCCCTGGCAACCATGACACCAATCTCACTTCGAGGTTCTGGTGACTTAAAGGCTGCGGCACTGTGGCAGGCACCTTCTCAGCAGCCCCAGAACGGCGCAGGCCTCAGATGGGTCAGAGAAGCCCTTGTCCCTAGACACAGGGCCCCAAATGCCTGATAACTACATTTTTAAAAAAACATCAAGAGCTTTGATTATGGAACCGCCCAGTTTTATTTCCCCACACAGCTCAACAAAGGTGAGAAAGAGAGAGTGGGCTGACTTTCTCAGAAAGTGGGAGGGGGCCACAGCTCAGCGCTAGAGCATCTGCTTGGCATGCAGAAGTTCCCAAGTTCAATCCTTGGCATCTCCCAGAAGGATCAGGTAGTAGATGATATGAAAGACCTTGACCTGAGACTCCGGAGAGCCACCGCCAGTCTGAGTAGACAATGTTGACTTCAGTGGACTAATGGTTTTAATTGATTCAGTGTAAGGCAGCCCAGTGTGTTTAAAGTGACTCACCAGTTGTTGCCGCCAGAATAATAGTTTCACCATTCAGGCCTCACCCCCGTCATGCCCTTTTCCTTTTCCGCCACAAGCAAGAGCAGAGATCAAAAATCATTCCTGCCACTACAGCGTTTAGGACGTACTCAGCAGTGGTACGGAGCAAGGGACATGTTTCATGGAAGATCCATAACTGGATCTATCAATGTTTTCCTTCATCTTACAAAGCAGCTGTCGGTGGAGGGGTGATTTGGATCAGAACCACAGCACCGGGAGAAGAGATAACTCTCCCACCTCATACCGCTGAAAGTAAAATGCCACCTGCTGCTAGTTACAGTAAGGTCCAACATGTGCTTCTCAGTTTCAACACACAAGAGAATAACCACACAAGGCTAGCAACTATTCTTCTAAAAGCAAAAATAGATTATCAGGCATCTGCTCACTACGGCAGCAGAACAGGGCTGCCCCCACCCCCAATAAGGTGGGAGCAAATTTGGAGGACAGCCCAGATATGTTGAGAAATACTGCTTTGTGAATGAAAGATTCTCTCCCCCCGCCTGCCCAGAAAAATACCTTGAGGACAACTTAGGAGGATCAGCACCTTCTTGGAGGCCTGTTGAGCAATCAGTTTAGAGCAGGGGTTCCCAACCTTTTCGGTACAGTGTCCCACAAGTCCAAATTTACTTGGTATGGTAAGTCATCCAGGACTGGCCCAACTTGCTTTGTTCGTTTGTTGGTACCCTAGGCAAGTATGACATCGGCACCCTTCTAGCGCAGCATCCCATTGTCTACACTGGCTAACCAGATGTTTTTGAGAAACAAACATTGCGCAAAGGACACAGCTGCCCCCACTGCGAATCCCAAGCAAGTGGCATTCTGACAGACACAGCCTTTGCCTATGGAGGATGCGTTCCAGCCGCTGACCACCCTCTCCTTCTCCATCACTCCCTCTAATCCCCCCCCCCCAGATTAGAAGAAACTCACTCGAGTAACCATCAGGACATGTTTCAGTTGATCAACATGTTTTTGCAGTGAAGAAAAAATATCAACTGGTGTATGACATGGAAGAGACTGTTCCCGGGGTCAGATCTCAGTTTTCTAAATACAGAAGAGCGCAATGGAGAGGGCAGAGATCGCCATTAGGTAGGGCCAGCCCACAACCCACTTCCAGAGGCTTCGTGACCCACTTTTGGTTCCTGACCAACAGGTTGGGAAACACTCGTTTTGAGGGAAGAGGGGGACATAGGGAAGAGGGGAGAAATTTTTCAAATTTTTCGGAAAAAAAACAAAAAGGCTTCAGGAAAAAAAACAGGGGAAAAAATGTTTTCCCCCCGAATTTTTCCGGTTTTTTTCCGGGCCTTCACATCTCTACCCCCACACACACCAAGTCAGGGCTTGGTATGCAGGAGGCTACCCTCATGGCCCTGAATAGTCGTCAGTTCATGTTACCATGTTCTAGAGTGGGTGGAAACATCTCCCAGTTGTTCATCTCTTTCTCACACCTCTCACAAGCCCCCAAACATGTTTAATAAAACTTTCTTTTTTTCTGGAAAGAGATCTTTGTCGATCATAGGGAGGGTTCCGCAGAGTCATTCCAGTGACTCAGCAAAAAGTGGTCAAATACAGCACAAATGTTCAATCTGTTAGCCTCCCACCCCTCATCCCAACAGAGCTGAAGAGGCTTTCTCAGACATTTAATGGGTGAGGGGGCACAGCAGATGTTTCTCAGAGCACATATGCGCCAGAGCAGGAGCATTTACTCCCAAGGAAAATGTGCAACTCTGGCTTCAAAGAGGGGGCGGGCATCGACGTTGGTTTGGGGGCCTCCCCCAGATGCACTTGTGAGTGATCCGAGCTGTCTGCTCAAGCGAGAGTCCCCCCCCTCCTTTTTTTCCCTCCTGATCTATCTGTTGCTGACATGGGGGGGGACACACTGTACCTGGCAGTCTGGGCGACGCAAATCTGTGAAAGTGAGAAAGTCTAGATGCAATACGCATTTCCTTCACAGAAAGCATGCATTTTGAATAAGGGGGGGGGGGACAGCTTTCAGGATGCCAAGCGTGTTACGACCATGAATACAGAGGGGATTTTTTTTTTTGGCAAGAGGTAGGATTAAAATGCTGTTAAAAAATTTCCAGTGGATTGAAACAGGACTTTGTCAAGAGGGGGGTAGCAGGGAGACAAGATTCCCCCTGTGGACCCACTCAGCGGGCAAGCCACACAATTTGTTTTCATAGGATGTCTGGGTTTGGCCTTAGTGGCAGGAAGCAAAACAGACAGGAGGCAGCGGAGCATCTGCCTTGCAGGTAGGAGGTCCCAGGTTCAATTCCCGACATCACCAGTTCAAGAACCTCAAGTTAACACGTGTCGAGAAAAGTCTTTACTCCCTGAGATGCTGGATAGCTGCTACCTGTCAGTACCAAACTAGATGGACCAGCAGTATGATTCAGTATAGAGTAAGTTCCTAGGTCCAAATTTCTTCTGACCTGCAGAAAATCATACAAGTTCAGTCCCCGGTATCTCTATCTAAAAGAACCAGGTGAGGTGAAAGAGCTCTGCTGTGAGATCCTGCTGAGCTGTGGCCAGTCTGAATCGGAAACAGTGACCTTGTTAGAACAACACCCCTCCCACCTTCTGACTAGAATAAAAGGCGTCAGAGACCTCCATTTCTACTCAACTTGTATCTGATGAAGGGAGCTTTTACTCTCGAAAAGTCCCAAAACTCTTGTTGGTCTCTAAGTTGCTCCAGGACTCAAATCCACCTTGTTAGAATAAGGTTCTGCTCCGGATTCAGGTGAATTTCTGTTTGACACTCCCCGCGCAGGGCTCTTTTTGTAGCAGGAACTCCTTTGCATATTAGGCCACACCCCCTAATGTAGCCAATCCTCCAAGAGTTTACAGAGTTCTTCTTACAGGAGCTACTGTAAGCTCTTGGAGGATTGGCTACATTAGGGGTGTGTCGCTTAATATGCAAATGAGTACCTGCTACAAAAAGAGCCCAGTAAACTGTGGACATTCCCAGCTGCCCTGTGCAGTTTCTTGCCCCTCCTCATGAGTAGCAAGGCTAGAATTATTCCTCTGAATTATCCAACTCCATCTGGCCCAGGCTCAAGCTCCAGCCAAGCGCCCTCCTTCCAACAACGGAGAAGGAGCAGCCAAGTACGTTTCTTTCACGCCTGCATCCAAACCTCCCCGAAAAGCCCTCCTTCAGCACCTCTCTGGCTTTCATTTCAATTCAAAGTTGCATGGAGCTTTAACTGCCATGTCCAGGAGCCAGCCACCGCCTGAAACGCAGACTCCCAACGATGCACAAATAAATTGATTAATGAGAACCATTTAAACGCTGCAAAATACAGTATGCAAACTACAAGCCACTCTGCAGAATCGCTTTATCCACACCTTTGGTTGGTCACACCGGTTTCTCTTTCAAAGATATATGCCGCCTTTCTGCCCCCAAAGGATATTCCGTGCAAGCTGTTCATTCCACTTCCCTTGGTGCAAAACCGTGGCATGGAATTAGATCCATTTGCAAACAATGCCACCAACGGTGTCAAATGCACAGCACGTGGCCCTGGAGGGTGTTCTCTCCTCTGCACAGTTGTGTGGCTACTGGAACACGGCAACTTCTGGGCCAGCCCTGCAAATGGACAGCAGGCCAGAAGAGCATGCCTGGATCAGAGCAACACCCTACTTATCCTGAGCTGCCGACACCAGAGGCTTCCGTGCCACATGACCACTCCATCCCTCAGACCCTTGGGGGACAGGTCACACGTGCCACACTGGGCCACAGATTAAAAAATGAGCTCATCTGGCATGGCAGAGCAAGCTTTTGAAGCCCTCAGTCATTTGCAGCTGGAGCCGAAGGAGATGAGCACCTCCAATTGCAGCTGATAAAACTCCCCCAAAAGTCCAACGCAAATCCCAACCAAGACTGGGTAAGAAAATTGTGAATGGCATTACACAGAGTCCACTCAGAGGTCCATACGACTCCTACCGACAGCACGTCTCAAACATAAATGTCTCTCAGATACCCACAAACTTCTTTTCATTCAAGAGATTGCAGGTAGAGTTTAGGACTGCCTACGTGCAAAGCGAGCAAGAAGGGTTTTATTATTATTATTTTAAAAACCAACCTTGGGGCACGAGGAATCTGCTCAGCCCCCCACCCCCATTTCTATCCTGTCTCCTGAAATTACACAGAACGTTGCCCGTATGCTTCAAAGCCTCTCTTTACAGGTTCAAGACAGTAAACTTTTCAACAGAAAAAAAAAATTCTATCACATTGGCTAGCTTTTCTGAGCTTGAAATATGAGCATTTTTCTTTCCTGGGTGGTTTTGACTCTGATCAGGAGGGGGAACATGTTGGTTTACCCATCTGTACAATGAGTACATCCGTAAGACAGTTGAAAGCACATTTGCAGCAGCAGCAGGGAAGCGGCACTCCCTCTGCCCTACGTGTCTCAAGGTGAGCAGCAGATTATACCCACACCTCAAATGGAGATGGGCGGAATCTGCTGATGCTTACAAAGAAGAAGAAGAGAATGGATTTATACCCCGCCCTTCACTACCCAAAGGTGTCTCAGAGCGGCTTACAAACTCCTTTCCCTTCCCCTCCCCACAACAGACACCCTATGAGGTGGGTGGGGCTGAGAGAGCTCTGACAGAAACTGCTCTTTTTCAAGAACAGCTCTTATCGGAACTACGGCTTGCCCAAGGTCATCCAGCCAGGTGCAAGTGGAGGAGTGGGGAATCAAACCCGGTTCTCCCAGATTAGAGTACGCGCACTTAACCACTACACCAAACTGGCTCACCAAACAAAGGAGTTTGTAAGCCGCTCTGACACTCTGAGTGAAGGGTGGGGTATAAAATCCAATCTCTTCTCTTCTTCTCTTCTCTTGAACATATGATGCTGCCTTATACAGCCTGAGACCTTTCTTCTATCTAGCTCAGTGTTGTCTGTTTGGAGACTCTCCAAGATCTCAGCCACAGAAAGGCCTTCCCCAGCATCTGTTCCTCGATGTCCTTTGACCAGAGATATCAGGAACTGAACCTGGGACTTTCTGCATGCAACGCAGATGCTCTACCACCCAGTCATGGTCATTCCCCTGTGAACTGCAGGTGGGGAGGCAGTATCTTCATATTTCCTCACATGCCAGAAAACAACTCTCCCCCCCCATGCCAACACTCTTGAAAGAAGCTCTAGAAATCCAATTCCCCAAATGAGCAGAAAGCCATCCAAAGGCGTTTTGGTGCCCAAGAGGTACACACATGAACTCATGAAGCTGCCTTATACTGTATCAGACCATTGGTCCAGCAAGATCAGTATTGTCTACTCAGATTGGCTGCAGGTCTTCCGCATCAGCTACTACCCGGTCCTTCTCACTGGAGATGACAGTGGATTGAATCTTGCACCTTCTGCATGCCAAGCAGATACTCAACCACCAAGCCACAGCCCCTCCCAAGTGGCAAGCTTGCGCTTGCAGAAATGCACGTGGATGAAATTAACACAGGAAAGTCCTCTTGTGCAAGAACCACCGAGATAAATGGGAGCTGCCCAAGCTGCCATTCATTCCTATGGGTTCTGCTGGAGAATCTCAAGCAATTTTGCTCGGAGGGTCAAACCTGTCCATTTTTCATTCAGCTGACATTAACGGCACCACAGAGCTGCCACCACCAGCGGAGGGTGCCCCCCAACACACACTTTCCCGCAAGTTAAGACAACATTTTGGATAACTACGGAGGAAAAAATAGACCAACCCTGAGCCCTTCACAGCAGACTCCAAAAGGGCCCTTCGCGCCCGAGGGAAGAAACCGATCAAAACCGAAGATGAAAGGACAACTGCGGCACAGCACTCCTTTTGATGTGCAGAAGACCTCCTCTTTAATTGGAACTCAATTAAGTGAATAATTGTTACAAATGTAATCATTACCTTCCTCCAGTGCGTGGAGGCAAACTGGTGTGTCTGCATTCCAGATCAGTCAGAGCCGGGAAAGCAGAGCACGAGTCCTGTGACGATCCCCTGGCGAAAGCGAGAGGCCGATTCAGAAAACGGGTATTCAGCAATTCAGCTGAAGAGCTTCCAAGTAGGAGGGCAACTACTAGCAGGGATGGAGATAGCCCTTTCTGGAAGCATGACATTGCAGGGTATAACCAAACCTTCATTTGCTATTTTTTTTCCATCCCTGAAGGATTTCCCAAAGATCTCCACATTCTCTCCACCTTTATTCACTGCCCTCACTGTCGTCCCTCTATTGCCATTTCAGAGCCAGTTTTTCCTGGGAACAGGCATGTCAACCATCCCTGCTAACTGAGGACCAAACAGTCAAGTGTGAGGGTATCCCAAGACCATGTGGCTAATTGTGATGCAATGACATCACAGAAGGCAAACAAAGTCAGTTAAGAAACTACCTTGCCATCTCTCTCCGAAGGGGTAGTTTTATACTCCTTCCAAAGCACCAACACCCACCCACCCAGCCTCAGAACTGCCAAAACAGGAGAAATATTTATTTGCTACTGCCAAAATTGTTTGCAAAACATACACACCCTGTCAAAGTAATCCTTTAAACAAAAGCTTTGAGAATGGGGCAAGAATTAGTTCTCTGTAACCAAAGCATGCCATGGCTTGGTTGGCCCAGGCTAGACCAATCCCATCAGATCCCGCAAGTTAAGCATTGTCAGCTCTGGCTAGTATTTGAATGGGAGACCACCAAGGAAGTTCAGGGTTGCAATGCGAAGTAGGGCAATGGCAAATCACCTCTGCACATCTCTTGCCTTGAAAACCCTATGGGGTTGCCAGAAGTCAGCTTCGACTTAAAGGAAGACTGAAATGCTATACCGAAGACATTGCAGCCCTGTCCACATTATAGTAACACACATGAAAGAGTCAACGTGAGTTCACTTTACAAATGAAAACAGGGACCAGTACCTGAATGAATGTGAAATCCTAACCCAACACTCTAACCCTACACCACCATATGAGTATCATCTGTTCAGGATGTTTCACAGACAGATAAACTGGCAACCAAGAGGAATTCCCCCATAATCTCTCAGATGCTACCCCAACGCTATGACAGACCGCTCACATGAACAGTGTTAAGACTGCTCATCCCCCACCATTCAAGACAAGTCACTTTTCTTGGTGTCCCCATTGCAGAAGTCTACCAGAATAATCCAAGGCTGTTCAACAGTTCTGCCGTGTACCGCTCTAAAACAGAATGCTGTCCCTTGTGTTTTAACTGATGCTTTGTATTTATGTTTTATTGTGTATGAATACTGCTTGTCAGTTTTGGAAGCCGCCCTGAGCCCGCTTGCGGGGAGGGCGGGGTAAAAGTGGAATGAATGAATAAATAAATAAATAAATAAATAAATATTTAGGGATGGGATTTTTCCAGACATATATCCTTGCTTAGAAAACACAAGGGCCTGCAAGATATAGTAGTTACATTGTGGCACTAGAATCTGGGAGACCCATGTTCAAATTCCCTCTCTGCCACGAAAGCTTGCTGAATGTCCTTGGGTACTTTCTCAGCCTAACCTACACCACAGGGTTTTTGTGAGGATAAAATGAAAGGGAGAAGACTGTAAGCCACTTTGGGTCTCCACTGTAGAGAAAAGTGGAGTATAAATGAAGTAAGTAAGTGAAGTAAGTAAGTGAAGTAAGTGGAGTGGAGTGGAGTGGAGTGGAGTGGAGTGGAGTGGAGTGGAGTGGAGTGGAGTGGAGTGGAGTGGAGTGGAGTGGAGTGGAAAGAAAGAAAGAAAGAAAGAAAGAAAGAAAGAAAGAAAGAAAGAAAGAAAGAAAGAAAGAAAGAAAGAAAGAAAGATACTGGAGCTTGCCAAAACAACATCTCCCTTCCCTTGGTGCTCTCCAAGGTCCTGTAGACCCTAGCCTTAGTACCTAGAACATGCACAACCTCCTTCCATTGCTGGACAGCTCCTACAGATCATTCTCCCACCTACAGGGTATGCTTAGCAGCACCCAAGCACATCATCTGGCCAGAAGAAAATAAAGCAACAGATTTACTGCCCATCTTCAGTTTTGTGGATACCTTGGAGGCACACCTAGGTCAAGACCGCACATGTGGTTCAGTAGATGCTGATGAACAGACAATCCTGGGAATTCAAATGGGTGGCTCCAAAGGAAGCTCTTTTCATTCTATAGTTCTGTGAAATGACACCACAGTCTCTGCCTTTCTTTATAGCACAGCTCCCACAGTGTCACGTTTAGGATGTCAGCCGAAATAGCCAAGGGCTTTGATCATGGCCTGCCAGCGCGTGAGCCCCCAGTGCGGTCCTCCCGCAATTACATCTTGCTTGTCAGTTTGCATTGTCCAACGGTACCGCTGCCAACCAGAGATGGAGCCTCTGATCACAGCACAGGTTCAACGAGCACCCTGCAGATGAAACGGTGCCACGCAGAGTACCCTGCAGAGCTGCACTCGTATGGTACATCTTCCCTGGCGGAGCTAAGGCATTTCTGAAACTCACATGAGAGACTTGTCATCCCAGCACTCTGGAACTGCTGGCATCAGCAGTTCCCTCAGGCATGAGAGAGCACCGAGGGACTGCGTTTGGAGGCTGCAAAGAGGGGCTGAGAAATCTCGCCTGCCTGAACGGAAGGTGATGACAGTCAGAGTCAACAACAAGACCGATGCTCTTGTCTTCTCTGAACTGTCTTCCTCCCAGAACTGCACTCATCTTCTCCTCACACTCCTGTCTTTCCCACCTAAGGCAAATAACCAAGCCCAGCCCCAAATATTTTAGGAACCTAAGAACGGTCTTGCTGCAGAAGCAAAGCCCTGCTTGACCCCACAAAGGGTCCATCCAGTCCAGCTACCTGTTTCCAACAGTAGCCAAGCAGACGGCCCTGGAAATCCCACACACAGGGCCCAGGTCAGCCTTGTTTCTGCCCCCAAGTCATTGGTATTCAGAGAAAGACTGCCTCGGAGTGTGGAGGTTCCATTTTACCATCCTGGCTAGTAATCAGTGATGGCTCTTTCTGCCATCAATGGGCCATCTAGTACGGTATCATGATGACAAATGTGGCCAACAATCAGTAAATTGCGGTCTGCTGCAACAAAGCAGTCCTTATGCAGCTCTCTCTGTGTGTGTGTTTGTGTTTGTGTGTGTAAAGTGCCATCAAGTCACAGCTGACCTACGGCAACCCCATAGGGTTTTTGAGGCAAGAGACATTCAGAGGTGCTTTGCCCTCGCCTGCCTCTGCCTCACAACCCTGGGCTTCCTTGGTGGTCTCCCATCCAAGTACTAACCAGGGCCAACTCTGCTTAGCTTCCGAGGTCTGACGAGAGCAAGCTAGCCTGGGCCATCCAGGTCAGGGCCTCATTCATTCATTCATTCATTCATTCATTCATTCATTCATTCATCACATTTCTTAATTGCCTAATCCCTGTAGAACAACAAGGCTCTAGGTGATATGCATCAGTTTAAAAACAATTAAAAAGCAATACATACCAGGGCTCTTTTTGTAGCAGGAGCTCCTTTGCATATTAAGCGACACCCCCCCTCATGTAGCCAATCCTCCAAGAGCTTGCAGAGCTCTTCTTACAGGCAAGCTTCTTGGGTCACAAGAGAGGGCTTCTTCAGTGCCAGGGCTCTTTTTGTAGCAGGAGCTCCTTTGCATATTAGGCGACACCCCCCCCAATGTAGCCAATCCGCCAAGAGCTTACAGAGCTCTTCTTACAGGGGCTACTGTAAGCTCTTGGAGGATTGGCTACATCAGGGGCGTGAAAATAAATCCAGGCTCTTTTTGTAGCCGGAACTCCTTTGCGTATTAGGCGACCCCCCCCCCCCCCAATGTAGCCAATCCGCCAAGAGCTTACAGAGCTCTTCTTACAGGGACTACTGTCAGCTCTTGGAGGATTGGCTACATTAGGGGTGTGTCGCCTAATATGCAAAGGAGCTCCTGCTACAAAAAGAGCCCTGCGAAATCTCAGATGGCGCTAATATATACATTTTTCTCCAACCCACTCCAGACTGTGCTTTCTTCTCGGGGGCGGCAGGGGGAGAAGGCCGAAAGAGCAAGGGCAGAGAAAAAGGGAAGGGTGCCAGGATGATGGAACCATTGCTGCCCTCAACGAAAGGCCGGGCGGAACCTCTCTGTCTCGCAGGCCCTGCGGAATGGCATTAAATCCCGCGGGGCCCTGGTGGAATTTGGCAGAGAGTTCCACCGAGCTGCAGCCAGGGCCGGAAAAGCCCCGGCTCTGTTCGAGGACAGCCGGATAGCCTCAGGGCTGGGGATCACCAGGAGGTTCTTCTCTCCAGAGCGTAACGCTCTCCTGGGGACATACCAGAGGAGGTGGTCCCGAAGGTATGCAGCTGTTGCCCCACAACTGTTCCTGCACTCAGAGGAGGACTGCCTGCTGCTTCTCTGTGTGATATGCTGCTCAAAGCATGACCAAACAGTGACCCACAGAAATACAAGAGGTCGGGCTCCTCTAGGGAGCGAGGAATCCTCTTCCACACTATAAGTAAAACCTGCCAAGAATGAGGCGTGTGTATCAGACGTTCATTCCGAAACGTATCACACCCATTTAGGACAAACACAGGTCTAATAATGGACAGTCCTGCCGTGGACAGCTGCTCTCCTGAAGCGGCGGCAGGAAGGGTCAGACTAGAAGTCCCAGCAGATAACTTTCTCCAGACTTTTTTTTTTTTTTGGAAAATGAAAAGCAGCCTGGGGAGGCTGCAAACCCGACTGGAATAGCCAGGGGTCATTTCCTGCGGGAGCGCACAGGAGCAGAGCTCTGGCAGTAAGAAGCCCAGGGGGCGGGCAAATGCAACAAGGCCGCCCCCACGCTCCCAGCAGCCCTCAGTCAGAGCAAGAAGCAGAGCCCCCCCCAGTCCACCTTCAGGTACCAGCTCTCCCTCCTCTGTGAGGGCAGATCTGCGCGATCCCCCCCCATAGTTAGCAATCCAAAGCAGTCCAGTGGCACCTTTAAGACCAAGTTTTATTCAGGTACAAGCTCTCCCTCCTCTGTGAGGGCAGATCTGCACATCCCCCCCCCCAATAGCTAGCAATCCAAAAGAGTCCAGTGGAGCCTGAGCGGTGGGTGTTGCCTTCTGACACACTTCCGGTGATGTCAGGGGGTGTGACAAATGCAAATAAATTATGCTAATGAGTTATGCTAATGAGCTCCTGCACCTCTTTTTCTACAAAATGACCCCTGGGAATAGCAGCAAAGGAACAAGGGGTACTTTACTCCTGCAGTTTCTCCTGCCCAGAATTGCCTTTCCAAGCTGCTGCCCGCCACCACCCCATAGAGGGAAAGACACCGTTTCCTCTTACCTTTTCCTGTATGCAAAAGAAATGCAGATGGGAAGCTATCCTGAGCAAGCAAACAGCCATGTCATCCGTTTAATCTTTGCTTCTGACAGCAGCTCCATCACCACCGCTTCTAGACTCCCACAGTCTCCTTGGGGTTGCTGGGTTACAGTGCCCCTCAACCATTTCTTCCATGTGTGCTCCCTGACCCCATCAGCATCTTTCTGCTTTACTTCCTGGATTCTTCTGTCCTTTTCTTTCAAGACTTCTGACTCTACTACCTTGTCCTCACATTTCCATAGTGTGGTGCAGTGGTTACAGTGACAGACTAGGAGCTAGAAGACTCAGGAACAAATTCCCACTCTCCCACAAAGCTCACCAAGTGACCTTGGGACCATCACTCTCTCACAATTTAACCTACCTCACAGCGTCACTGGGAGAATAAAACAGAGGAGCAGCATGAGCACCAGGCTTGAGCTCACTGGAGAAAGAGCAGTCCATGCCCTTCCCCTTCAACCATCTTTACTGCTGGGGCTCTTTCTCTCTTACCAAGTCCTTACCAAGTTCTCTCTTCCAAGTCCTTAATCTGCCCTCCAATTTTTTTATCTTTATTCTCAGGGGGCGGGGTTGTGTGATGTTTTAAGGCCAGCCAAACTCACAAATGTTCCATCCCCTCACAGAAGCTGGACTGTGAACATTCCAGCAGCTTTCGTGCCCAGAATGCCTGGGATGTCCATGAACATTCCATACCAGAACTCCAGCTCAACCAATCACACTGCACCACAAATGCTATACAGTGCAGCACTAACTATCCGTGGAAAAACATGGACTCCTCCCCCCCACACACACACACTTTAGCTCACAGTTTCCCCGCAGCAGAGACCACAGCCAGGCCTAGGGGGGATGACTCTCATCACAAGCTCTGACTGGCAGCCTGAAACGTAAAAATTACGACATCAGCGCTTTGATTCCCGTGGTTGCACTTCACTATTCCCAGGCCCCACTGGTACTCAAAGAACTGTTTTATCACGAATCACCAATAAAGCCAAAATGAGGGGAGCAGAACACAGAAGAGGGTTTTTGTTTTAAAGGTAAAGCCAGCAAATATATATCAAACCCGTTTATTGGCCAAGTTTTTATTTGCGAGCTACTAGGAGCAATCTACACGAATCATTTGGTGAACAAAGAAGGGGGGGTGACTTTTTGCAAAGAGAGTCTTTACTAAAAAGGGATTGCCCGGTAAATGGGATTCGGTAAATGGGATTAGCCAGCTGCGAGTGGCAAACTGAAAAGGACAAGGTGCAGGGTAAAGGCCCTTGTTTACGAAACAGCTGGAAACAGCAGGAGCCACAGGTAGGAAGGTGCCCACTGGCCTCAGAATGGAAAAGAAGGGGGGTTGAGGCAGCCCCTTTTGACCTCCTGTCTCCTGATTCTTCAATTGGAGATGTCAGACATCCAGAGCTCAGAATTATCTGTTCTAATGGGTGCCGGGGACTCTAGCGAAGAAGGGTCTTTCCCCAACACCTGAAATGAAGATTGCTCGAATGGAGATGCCGGGGATCAAACCGGGGACTTCCTGCATTCAAAAGTGGGTGCTTGACCACTAAGCTACGGTGCCTTCAGAATAAGAAGCTGCCTAGAAGGTTTTAAAAGGGCAGTGAGGGCAAAGGACAGTGATGGCGAAACACACAGAGAATAGTGTCGAGGAAAACACAGAAGTTGTGCGGTGGGGGGAGGGCATGAAACAAGGCGAGCAGTTTGCTTTAGGCTAATTTCATGCGTTTCTAAAAAGTGCCTCCAGCTTAGCTCAGACAGAGCACAGGACTGAGAGCACAACGCCCATTTCAGTTCGATGGGGCTTGTGCAGCAGTGCGCCCCCATTAAGTAGTACAAGGAGGGGTGCCCATCCTAACTCTGGCATAAGACAAGTTTCAATCCCCACAACCCCAGTTTGGTGTAGTGGGTAGGAGTGTGGGCTCTAATCTGGGAGAACGGGGTTTGATTCCCCACTCCTCCACATGCAGCTGCTGGGTGACCTTGGGTCAGTCACAGTTCTCTCAGAGCTGTTCTCTCAAGAGCAGTTCTCAAAAGAGCTCTCTCAGCCCCACCTACCTCAGAGGGGGTCTGTTGTGGGGAGGGGGAGGGGAGACTGTAAGCCGCTCTGAGGCTCCTTCAGGTAATGAAGGACAGGGTATAAATCCAGTCTCTTCTTCTTAAAAAAAAAAACTTCTCCAAAGATTCGGCTCCTGCTGGAATCCCTCTAGTGGGTTGGGTTTGCATCATTAACAAGCCAGAGATCTTAGGCCTCGCCGAGGATGAGACAGTCCTGCAGTAGCACTGGGAAGTTAAGGAATCACCAGGCAGGGCCGGCGCCATCTCCTCCAGAGAAAAGAGTTGCAAGCTAAGAAAATTTCCTTTAGATCAGCTCTTTCAGAATACAGAAGAGGGGGGAAAGAACTAAAAAGAAAAAGGCTCTCTGGGCGTGGAAGCTGAGAAAAGACTGTACTGGAACAATTGACTCCACTGGCAAGCATACTTATCGAATACCCCCATTCCTTTTTTCAAAACATAAAATCACTCTTGGGGCTGAATCGTGCGCCTAGGAGTTGCCCCCCTCACCCAAGAAGCATTGCTCTGCCTTTCTCTACTCGCTCCCCATCTCTTTCTTTTTAGAGCCAGTTTGGTGTAGTGGTTAGGAGCGTGGACTCTAATCTGAGAGAACCGGGTTTGATTCCCCACTCCTCCACATGCCGCTGTGGGAAGGTAAAGACAAAGGAGATTGTAAACCACTCTGAGACTCCTTCAGGTAGTGAAGGGCAGGAAATAAATCCAATCTCCTCTTCCTCTTATCAAGAGGCAAATGCTGTTTCCCTTGGGGCTGGATTCTGGTTCCTCACAAGTTGTCAGGACAGTAGTCTCCAAAACACATGCTGGAATGTAATCCTGCGGTGTGAGAAATGAAGCGAGAGTACCCACTGTGTCTCTACATGATTGCCATCCACCCACACTTCTTTTCAAGCCGCAGACATGGTGGGGAGGAGTTTAAATTGCTCTGCAGGAGTGTGATTGGATGAGCAATCGCTGTGGAGGTGGAACCTTCATAAGAGGCTGCCCATCGAATCTCTGCAGGAGTCACTGTTCTGGGCTCACGGCCTTCCCAAACATGAAGACCCCCTGGGACACAGTGACTCACACAAGAATACAGTGAGTGTGCTAGTTCTAGGGCAAGCACATCATGCTGTTACACTTGCTAAGGGGAGTACCTTTTCATTTGTATGCACGAAGCCTGCCTCGGAGAAAGAAACCACCCAGCTACTTGTTAGCCTCAGTGCCACCAAAGAATGTTGATTCCACCACCCAAAAAAGCCTAACCCAAAAAGACTGCCTTTGGTAGGAGCCCCTACGGTAGCTCTGCTCAACACAGCAAGGCCTTTGGGCTGTTCCAACCCCTACAGGGGTACATTTCACGGCTGGCCACTCTGGCCACTTTCAGTGTTATGGAATAGTGGCTAGGCGATCGTCAGCCTAGTATCTGGGAGACCCAGGTTCAAATCCCCCCTCTGCCATGGAGGCTTGCTGGGTGACCTTGGGCCAGTCACACACTCTCAGCCTAACCAACCTCACAAGGTTGTTGTGAATGTAAAATGGGCAGGAGACGAATGATGCTGCAAGCCCCTCCGGGAGCAAAAAGCAGGGTGCAAATATCTAAATACAGAGTAGATCTACAGCTCTCCTGTCGCTTTGGAGGGCTTGTACAGCAGGACTGTTTGAGAAGAGATTCAGGGTCCTCGAGACGATTGCTCTGCGAGTGCCTCGAATTTTAATGCTTTACCCTTGATTGTTTAATCCAGTTTTTAGAGTTGGTCTCTGTTACTTTTACAGCCGTGCTCCATCTACAGTCCCAGTTATCTGGGAGGAAGGTGGACTGAGAAACGTTTTTCAATAAATGAAATCAAAGGCAAAGCCTGGAACCAAACTGGAACTGCAGCTCCTCGGCTTTCTCTCCGTCTACCTAGCTGGTTCGGGGGGGGGGGGCACAGAGGAATCCAAAGTGCCTTCCCATAAACAAACAGAAGCAGCTCTGCGGGGGGGGGGCTCCCCCTCCCAGAGCAGCTGCCTGAAGCACACAGCTGAGGCATTGCCTGCAGCCAAAATCCCAGCAAGGACACCAAGTCCCCAGCGAGATGTCTCCCTTCTGCCGGCACATAGGCGCCAAGGCCCAGTTTGGTGTAGTGGTTAAGTGCACGGACTCTAATCTGGGAGAACGGGGTTCGATTCCCCACTCCTCCACTTGCACCTGGCTGGATGACCTTGGGCAAGTCGTAGCTCTGATAAGAGCTGTTCTTGAAAAAGAGCAGTTCCTGTCAGAGCTCTCTCAGCCCCACCTACCTCACAGGGTGTCTGTTGTGGGGAGGGGAAGGGAAAGGAGATTGTAAGCCACTCTGAGACGCCGAGTGAAGGGCGGGGTACAAATCCAATCTCTTCTCTCTTCCTCTTCTAAGGCCCCAAAGGGCTACTGGCTCCTAAGACGCTGGACGCTGCTCAAAGTCAGGCTTAGACTTGGGGGTTTAAGAGCTGCCACTTAAGGCCCTGGTCGGCTAGTCAGCACTAAAGCTTACCACCAAATAGGGGTCAAGATGCAGGACTGGTAGGACACATGACATTTCACATGACTTTGGATTTATTTACTTTATTTGTAGTCTATCTTTCTTACCAGGACTCAAGGCGGATTACACAGAGCGAGTCAGTACAATCAACCAGATGGGATGTTCGATAAACAACTAAACAGGATTTGGGTTGTAAAACCAACCAGAAGTCTAAAAAACCAAACTGAAGTAACGCATAAGTGTGAATACATGACACATGGAATGATGCAACGTTTCACCACAGGATCCAACCCACAGCAAACTATACACAGTGGTACAGACCACAGTCCCCAATAATTGATCCACTGAACTCTGTGACCCCTTTTGTACAGTGCTACCCTAATCGCCTACATAGAAAAGCCCTCTTGAATAATTCAGTTTTGCACAGTTTGCGGAAAGCCTGGAGAGCAAGAGCCTTCCTGACCTCCTCCGGCAGGCCATTCTGCAAGGTGGGGCCACCACAGAGAAGGCCCATGTACGGGCACTTGCTAATTTTGCCCATCACAGGTTGGCACCTGCAGAAGGCCCTGTTCTGATGAGCAAAGCCGTTGTGGGGGACGAGCCACAGGGGGACGAACGCCTTCTAGAACAATGGGGCTGTTATATTCCCAAACGCCAGGATTCCACTCCATGCCAACCACCCAATGAAAACAAGGGATGAATCCAGAATCTGTTGTCTTTTTTTAAAGTCAAGTTTCTAGTCCTCGGGACCACAGCTGTTTAAGGTTTACACAAGGAGGGACAGCAGAGAACTGACATGCCTTTGTGCAAGGAGTTCGGAACGATCATCAAAAAAAGGATTTTGAGACCACCAAATTTCGATAAAACGAGCAATTCCACCACAACCCTAGCAACCATCCCCATGGAACCAAGATGCAGCCTGTGCCAACTGTTCGGGCTATTTTCAGCAAACAACTGCAGGGAAGGGACTACTGGTACAAAGGTGCCCTTCAATTCCTATCAAGCTGGTTCACACATGCATACATGTAACTCAATTACTCAAGGACTGGAGTCTTACAGGTGGATGTGTGAATGCACTGCATTCAAAAGCTTTTGCTGGAAGGAACATTAATAAACTGTCAGTTTTCTTAGCACTTAGAAAATCCTTTAGCTTGCTTTCAGATCCATTAATCTTTATAACAGTCTTGCAAGACAGGCCAGTATTTCCTGCTTATTGCAGGTGGAAGGGCTGAAGGAGGGAGAGAGAGAGAGGGGGGGGGAGGGAGAGAGAGAGAGTGTGTTCATTCTTATGTAGGGAAGGAAAGAGGAGAGAAGGGGGGGAGAGGGAGGGAGGGGAGAGAGAGAGAGAGAGAGAGAGAGAGAGAGAGAGAGAGAGAGAGAGAGAGTTGTTTAGGACTATCTAGTGAGTTTGTGGCAGAGAAATTCAAAGTGGAGACCTTCTGCCCTGTAGCGTGGTCTCTTAGCCACTATCTGTGCTATTTGTTTGCCACTCACAAATGCAGGTCCCCTACAACACCACTGCAAAAATGTTGTTTGTTGCAGGGGGGAAATAATCTGTTCTTAAAATTCCACCCCCAAAAAGATGGGCACCCAACGAAGTTGATGGGCAGCAGATACAGGATGGGGGCAGAGGGAGAATAAGTCCCTCAAACAATGATTGACCAACTTATGGAACTCACTGCCACATGATGTAAGGGATGGCTATCAGCCTAGATGGCTTGTAAAAACTGATCAGACAAACTCATAAAAGATCAACACTTATCTATGGCAAACCATCATGATGTTGAAATTTATTTTATTTGCTTTGTTCATCTGCCTTTTGTCACTGAGACTCAAGGAGAACTGCAGGATATAAAACTGGGGAATCAGATGGCATAAGACAATCAATGAACAACAGAATAGGACTAGGAATTGCAGAACCAGTGAACGATGCGGACAAACTATCTGAGGCAAGGTACACTATAACCCTTACTGAAAGTAGATTGATTCAGGTGGGTAGCCGTGTTGGTCTGAAGCAACAGAACAAAGTTTGAGTCCAGTGGCACCTTGAAGACTAACAAAGTTTTATTCAGTGTATAAGCTTTCAATAAAACGTTGTTGGTCTTAAAGGTGCCACTGGACTCAAACTTTGTTCTGAAAGCAGATTACAAGGCATAACTGTGCATGTGTTAAGCACTGTCACGATGCTTCTGACTTACAGTGCTGCTATGAATTAATGACCTCCAAAATGTCCTTTCGTTAACAGCCTTACTCAGGTCTGGCAAACTGAGAGCCATGGCTTAAGAACATCAGAAGAGCCCTGCAGGATCAGGCCAGTGGTCCATCTAGTCCAGCATCCTGTCTTACACAGTGGCTAGCCAGTTCCTCTGGACAGCCAACAACGGGGACCAGAGATCGGGGCCTTCCCCTGATGTTGCCTCCTGGCTCTGGGATTCAGAGGTTTAGTGGCTCTGAATGTGGAAGTTCCCCTCAGTCACCATGGCTAGTAGCCACAGATAGACTTATCCTCCATGAATCTATCTAATCCCCTTCTCAAGTTGTCTATTCCTGTGGCCACCACTACATCCTCTGGCAGCGAATTCCACATTTTAATCACTCTCTGTATAAAACAGTATTTCCTTTTGTCCGTCCTGAACCTATTGTCCATCAGCTTCATTGGATGCCATCAAGTTCTAGTATTTTGGGAGGGGGAGAAAACGTTCTCTTTGTCAACTCTCTCCACCCCATGCATAATTGTATAAACTTCTGTTGTGTCCACCCTTAGTCGTCTTTTCTAAACTGAAAAGTCCCGGGCTCTTCAGCCTTTCCTCATAGGGAAAGTGCTTCAACCCCCTTATTGTCTTGGTTGCCCTCCTCTGTACTTTCTCCAGGTCTGCAATGTCCTTTTGGAGATAACAGTGACCAAAACTGTACATAGGCCGGAAAATGGGTGGGGGGGAGAGTGGCTGTTTGCCCCGGGGCAAAAAAATATGCGGTTGCGCGAGCAGACCTCTCGTGGAGCTCCCATGGAGGTCCCGTGGTTAGGGGGAGGTGCCGATCACACGGGGCAGCAAAGAAGCGGGGCAAAGAAGCGGGGGCCGCGCGCCGAGGGTTCTCCTCCAGCGCCTGTCTTTGAGGCCACGGTGAGTGCCGCTCTCCTGGCTCTTCGGCTCCCTGGGCACTGGAGCTCCAATCCCGCAGCCTCTGCACACACACAC
>NW_015167545.1:239232-286868 GCF_001447785.1 Gekko japonicus
CGCGGACGTGCCGTGGTTGGGGGGAGGTGCCGATCATACCTCACTCCTGTGGCGTGGCAAAGAAGCGGCGCCGCAGGGGTTGTGTTGTTTTTTCTAACCCAAGTGTTCGCATGCGCCATTGGGTGCTTGTGCGCACCCGTGGAGACTTGACAAAAAAAAAACTTTTTGCGACAGGACATGGGCGGGCCCCGGATGCCACGAGCTAACACTGGAAACATGAACTGACGCCCGCCCTTGCCCCGCGGTTTCCGGAAACTAGTACCTCGGAGGTACTAGTTTTTTACAGCGCATCTTCGGAGTGAAGCCTCGGGTGAGCCACGGGAGCTCTACGCTTCCCAGATGTGGTGGTGAGATCGCGCCCGGAAAATCCGCCTATCTTCCGTCTCTCTAGCGTGCCTAATGCTCCGTGTGACCGGGGCCAGTGTATTCCAAATGAAGCCGCACCATAGATTTGTATGGGGCATTACAATATTGGCCGTTTGATTCTCAATCCCTTTCTTATTAATCCCTGACACAGAGTTTGCCTTTTTCACTGCTGCAGCACACTGGGGTGACACTTTCAGGGAGCTATCCACTCTGACCCCAAGATCATTTCCCCCTCCCAGCCTCAGCAAGTTCAGACCCCTTTAGCCTATACCTGATGTTGGGATTTTTTGTTCCAGCGTGCATCGCCTGACACTCACCAACACTGAACTTCCATTTGCCACACTGTCGCCCACTCACCCAATTTCTGGAGGTTCTCTTGGAGCCGTTCACAATCAGCTTTGGTTGTCACCATCCTGAATAATCAGGTGTCATCTGCAAACTTGGCCACTAGACTACTCGCCCCAATGCCAGAGCATTTTTGAGTAAATTAAATAGTACCAGCCCCAGTATCTTGTGGAGCCCCACTTGCTTGCTTACCTCCATTGTGAGAACTGTCCATTGGTTCCGACCCTTCGCTTCATGGATTAAGAACTGGTTAAATGGCAGAAACCTGTCCTCTTATCCCATGACTGCTAAGTTTACTCAGGAGTCTTGGGTGAGGTACCTTGACAAAAGCTTTTTGAAAGTCCAGTAATGTCTACTGGGTCATTGTTTGTCTACATGCCTGTTCACTTTCTCAAAGAACTCCAAAAGGTTGGTGAGGTGGGACTTCCCTTTGCAGAAGCCATGCTGATTTTCCCTCAGCAGGCTTTGTCCCTCTTATGTGCCTAACCATTCTATCTTTGATTACAGTTTCTACGTACTAATTTGCCAGGGACAGACATTAGGCTGACTGGCCTGTAATTTCCTGGTTTCTCTCTGGATCCGTTTTTTAAAAATTGGTGTCACCTTCGCTACTCTCCAGTCTTCTGGTACAGCTTTTCCTAGCATTATTGTCTTTTCCGTGCAGTAAAAGCAAATGATACCTAGAATAAACTTTGCAGTGGACTATGATCCTATTTCATTGTAAAGGTGGCCAATTACTAAATGGAACCTCCATGTTTAGAGGCAGTGTACCACAATGCCAGTAACCAAGGGGGCAAAAGCAGACAGACGTATTCCACGCCATGCTCACAGGCCTTCTGGGGTATCTGCTCGGCCCCTGTGCAAAGCAGCATGTCGGACTAGATGGGCCATTGGTTTGTACCAACAGAGCTTATCTGTTTTGACCCAGATATTATCACTACCCAGACTTGGTTGCTAACCACCTGAGACACAGCTGCCTTTTAGCACGTTTGTCTTTATAAATTATCCAGATAGCGAGGTTACCTCTTGAACGACAAAGAGCATGGACCAGAGGAGCGGGGGGGGGTGTCTCTCGAAACAAATGCGATGTTTCCACCCTGGAAGTGTGCACGTGGCAAGCGGGGGGGGGGTAAGGAAGGGGAACCAGGCTCTCTCTAATAGCTTTCCGTTCGTCCAATTTCATGCCATTCTGGTGAAGCGATTACAGACGGCACAAATCAGGTTACGCCATGTAAACATCCCGACCGCCAAAAGGATCCCCGACAATTCATCTCATCATATTTAGCGGAAGCCGCACAGGAAGAGGTGGCGCCCTCCCGCCTGCCATTTATTTAATCCTATTTCAGATGTCAAAACCGTAATCCTGGGAGGCAGAGCGGGGCTTCCGAAGGAGGGGACGCTAACAGGGTTATCACGAAGCAGCGGCAGATGGGACGACGTGGCAGCTCCTCGGGTTCCGTAGGCCCCAGCCTGCCCCCCCCCCCCTGTGCTTCAAGAAATGACGTTTCCACCCCTGGGGGGAAAAATGCATCCTAGCATGAGAGAATGAACAAACAGTTCCAGTCAGAGAGTTTCTACACAGTGGGGAAAGGAGAGGCTCCCGCAGAACACGTTGAAAAGAACCAGGAGCGATCGGTTGCAAAAGTTGGATTGTGGAGATGTGCCGCTGCAGGACGTCCTAGCTAGAGCTGGCAAGGGCAACTGGGACCAGCGGGGTGTGTGTGTGTTGTTGTGACAACCACCGCTTGTGGAATGCACTGGCCCAAAGACACCCGCTCAGTCAAGACAGAAACAAAACGTTCCAAGAAACAGGCACAGGACAGAATGAAAAGAGGAGCAAGAAAACAAGAGAGAACAGTATTCCTGGCAGGGTGAGAAGGCTGGACTCAGGGAACTTTGGTTTTTGCCCCAGCTGCATTCCTCTCATGGAGAACAGGGCTCCCAAACTGGGCCTCCACGTTCCAAGGCAGTTGCCGGGGAGTAACCAATCATGTTAAAAGATATCAACCCTGACTGTTCCCTGGAAGGCCAGATAATGAAACTGAAGCTCAAATCCTTTGGCCACCCAATGAGAAGGGAGCACTCACTGGAGAAGACCCTGATGCTGGGAAAGATTGAAGGTCAAAGAAGACGGGGACAACAAAGGATGAGATGGTTAGACAGTGTCATACATGCAACGAACATGAAGTTGAACCAACTTCAGAGGACGCTGGAAGACCGGAAGGCCTGGCGGGAGCTGGTCCATGGGGTCGCGAAGAGTCGGACTCGACTGTGCGACTGAACAACAACAACAACCAATTATGTATGGCTGTTACGTTCATGCCCCGCTTGTTTGCTTCCCAGAAACACGCGTCTGGCTATCATTGGCAACAGACGACTGAGCTAGATAGCCCCTGGCAACATTTGCTTGTAGCCCCAATAGATAAATAGAACCTCCATGTGCAGGAGCAGTATACCTCTGAATACAAGATGTTGGGGGGGGACAGGGGAGGGCTGTTGCTTTATTGACCTGTTGGGGGACAATCCCCAGGGCTAAGCGAGCGATGATCTTATGCCCTCACTCTACCCATTTCTCCCTTGCCTGCTGAGCTGTCTTCCTCCCGCCATACCCCACAACACAAATCCTCATACCGCTTACACACCAGATGATGACCTCTGCCCAACTTCCTGCCTGCTGCCCCAAGACCTGGCAGATCTTCACACGGCTACGTTATCAGCCAGCGCAGAACGTGGCCCAGCTGCACAAAGAGCAGTGCCACAGAGAGACCATGCATCAATTCCTCCTGGATTCCTAACACCCCGCTTCTCAACAGGCAACTGTTGGAGGATGGGGTTGGGCGGGAGAGAGAAGAATGTCCAGGTGAGCAAAAAAGCAATTTATTTGTTACATGGGCTAATAGTCTGGGAGTGTCAGGATTAGGCTGGACAAGAGGGAAAGGCAGCATGCACAAGACCCGCCCTGCAGGATCAGACCGTACTTCTCATGTTCCCAGCAGAAGCCAGTCAAAGCTTCTGGAAAGCCCTGAAGCTAATGGGTTAAATGTAAAAAATATCATTTGACTTGGGAGCACAGAGGCTATCTTTCACCGTAGCCTCGATTTTGCACATTTCCCAGTTAAAGGGGAAATGATGCTCAAGCAAAAGGGGAAATGATGCTCAAGCAAATGACAAAGATGACCTGACTCCAACGGTAACAAGAGAAAGAAATTTTACTTACAAAAATCGAAGCACATCTTACATGATGTATTCGCGTAAGGACACTTAACTTATTGTGAACAGATTAACTTTTTTAAAAAAAGGTTAACTTGCTACAGCTCCAAGCCCTGGTAAGAGAGATAAGGTCCTATATAAAACACAGGAGGGAAGCAGCCTCCATCAGCTCCCAAAGAGACTCAACATCAAACAGAGGAGAGGGCGGGCCCAACTGCCAAGAGTCCCCAGTGAGAGCCTTCTCTTAACCTTTTCCCTCCCAGATCCTCTTGCATCCAGAATTACAATATCCAAAGAAGCCAGGCAGGAAAGCGACAACTCTCCTTGATGGTTTGTTCCCACCCACCCACTGCTAGAGCTCAGGCTGCCCCCCCCCCCCCCCCCCCCCCCCCCCTTCACCTGTTCCCTCCTCTTACCTCCTCTTCTCTCCCCTGCACTCCGCTAATCTCTTTTTGTTCTTGGCTACAAAAGATAAAGGTATCTGACATAAGAGTCGGTTCTTACTCAGGTTGTCGACTCTGCCTGGGAAACTGCTGGAGAGTTGGGGTCGGTTCCTGGGGAAGGTGTAGTTTGGAGGGGGGGGAGCTGAGCGGGGATAGGATGTCATACAGACCGCGTTCCAAAGCTGCCCAGTCCTTCCGGGGGAACTGATCTCTCCAGTCGGAGGGTCAGTTGCAATTCCCGGAAAACTCCAAGCCCCACCCAGAGGCTGGCAGCGCAAGATCTTACACAAATCAAACCATCCACTCTCCTCTCCCACCATCAGAGTCCATTCGTTCATGCAACAACCCCCCCACCACCACCACCGACTTCCAAAATACGCACTCATCAAAGGCTCCTCAAAGCACCAGTTTCTCACAACCCCATTGCAGGTGGAAGGTACACAATGAAGCACCTTTGCTTCTGAGGAGTCCTGTGATAAAGAGGACCTCCGGAAAGGTCAGAGAAGGGGGTGTGCTCGACCCCAATCTCACCAATCTCGGAAGCCACCTCAGGGTTCTCCCTTGCCTGGATGGCCTGTTGGGTATTACAAGTTGAAAACACTCAGTATATCTGGGGTTAAATGTTTATGTTACTCACAGGAAGTCACATGTTTCTCATGTAACCAATGTTCTTTAGATATAGAAAGCCCGGGAATTTTCTCCCTGATCTAGGAATTTGATTGGGACTAAAGTGTCAAGGTGTATTACCATTTTATGGCTTCTCTTCCCGTCTTTGTTTGGTGTTCTGAAGAACAAGAAGAGCAGCCATACTCACTCTCTTCTACTTTTGTCTTTGTAGAGTAAGGATGTAGCCGATTTAGCTCTGCTGTTATTTTCATCCCGGTTACCCTTCCCATGCTAGAATTTAGTAAAAACTTTATATTTTAATCACACATGGACTCTCAGTCTGAATTATTTTACTCTGGCTCTGCTGGACCATCTTATCTCTGCTAAATACCATTTTTTCAATATCTCACTATCACCCAACATGGCCCCTTGCTGGGATCGCCAGGAGTTGTTTGGGACTTGACGGCCCTTCCGTAGATACACAGGAAAGTTCACACAGTGACTCAGACTCACTCCCTGCACCATCAACCATCAGTGTTAAGAAACAGAATGATCCTGTGCAGTTTGTCCAGGACAGACCCTTAAGGGCACTTCACAGGCGTCCAAGCAGAAGATCAGCACCTGGTCATCCGGGATGAATAAAAGCAATCTTCAGGCAACCAGGCGAGATTTATAGTCCAAAAGAGAGGGTTGTTTGGTAATCTGATGCTGCTTTATATCAAAGACAGACCACTGGCCCACACGGAACTGTCTAATCTGACTTGCAGTGGATCTCAGGGGCTCTGGGAAGGAGGAGGAGGAGATTGGATTTATACCCCACCCTTCACTATCCGAAGGAGTCTCGGAGTGGCTTACAATCCCCTTCCCTCCCCCCCCCCCACAAGAGACACCATGTGAGGTAGGTGGGTCTGAAAGAGCTCTCTGGAGAACTGCCCTTGAGAGAACAGCTCTGAAAGAACTTATGACTGACCCAAGGTCACACCAGCAGCTGTACATGGAGGAGTGGGGAATCGAACCCAGTTCTTCCAGATTAGAGTCTGTGCTCCTAACCACTACATCAAACTGGTCTGTCCTTCTACCTGCAACCCAGGGAGTGAGGGAAACGGGGCTGTCAGTGGATAGCTCAAAGACTCCCACCTGGGAGGAAACTCTACTGAGGTAATCAGCATTATTGGGGAACCAGGGTCACCCCAACTGGATCGACCTGCCTCCAGACCCCCCCCAATTCATTCTGAGTTTTTAAGCAGAGGTCCCACAACAAAAAGGTTTAGCACTTCTGCAGGCATCCCTGGCTTGTAATAACCTTACTTGGCAGGAGGAAACAAGACATTCTGGACCGGATGAACGCCCTGCACGTCAACTACTGCCTTCAAATAGCTGGCCCAACACACCCAACCAGGCTTCCACTTCTTGCAGCTGCTCAGATAGTGCCCAGGTAGGAGCCCATGTGGTGTGATGGTTAAGAGCGACGGACTCTAATCTGGAGAACGGGGTTCAGTTCTGCACTCCTCCACATGAAGCCAGTTAGGATGACCTCAGGTCAGTCACAGCTTTCGGCTCTCTCCGCCCAAAAAAACAAGTCTACCTCACCACTATAAGAGCTAGAACTTAAGGCTCCCAGACAATCTTAGGATCTCCTGGCTATACTACACACAATGCCATACGATCAATTTTTTATTATTATTTAATTTATTGCCAGTGCTCTTAATTGGCTGGATCCACATTGCCCTGGCTTCTAACACTCTAGGACAGCTCCCGGTGCTGAAAAGGGCCCTGGTTGCCCAGCCTAGAGTATAAACGCCTCCTTGGCCTGAACAAATTGGGTCGTGCTTGACCAGACTGGGAGAACTGCAAAGGGTCCTGGGCCTTGGAAATCCCAGCTGCATACAAAACCTTGAGCAGTGGATCAGGCACTGTGAGAATCTCCGCGCTTATTTTACTAAACAAGCTTCTAGCTCCTGAGGCTGAGTCTGGGGAAAAAGGAAAGACAGTAGGCAGCCAATCAAGTGAGGATGCACAGATGCAATAAAGATAGGCTGATTAGCTGGCGCAGCATCTCTCTCTCACACACACACAGACATACTCACACAGGGGAGCACTGAGCATGTGCAAACTTCTGGAAAACGGCTTCTGCTCAGCTGTTATATGTACATTTGGCTTTCCAGGTCTGCTTCTTTATGCCCATTCAGACTGCAAACATTAAAAACAGCCAAGGGTGATCTTCCTCTGGCAATCACTAGAATTGTTCTGTTTGTTGGTTATTGCTTGCTCGGGCTTCTGGGTTAAGGATCCTGGCACACTGGTATGCTGGTAGCACTGCAGCAATAGTGATACGCAGGGGCTGCAACTCCACAGAAGAGTGAACTATTTGCAGGTGCTCAGAAAGAACTGCCCAACGACACCCTGGACGCCTGCTGCCCTGCGTCAGATGAACCAGCTCTTCATACATTCAAAGAAAACCCCTTTTTATTTATGCAATCACAGCACTTTCCTCCCCATCATCTAAATTACTAAATTAAGAGCTCCAAGATGTACAAAAGATCGAGACAGGCAGCCGTGTTAGTCCGTCTGTAGCAGCGGAAAAGAGCAAGAGTCCAGTGGCACCTGAAAGACTAAGAAAATATCTGAAGTTGTTAAAAAGGTTCTGAAGATGTAAAAAGGTTCTCAGTCCTCATCTCCTTCACACTCTCCTGGCAGGACCCTGATTGGGGGGGGGGGGGTTTTCTCCCCTTGCCACTGCATCAGGGCTCAGAAGAGACAACAGCTTACAAAATTCAGCTGGGAAAATAGCATTCACACAGCCCCTTTGGGAAAACGCAACCCACACACAGAGACAGGGATATTCTTCCCTGCCGAGGAAATCAACAGCCCTGATGTACATTTAAACGTTAATGGGGAACCAAACTGCTTTTTTAAACGTTCAGTTCCTTTAAAAAAAATAATAAAAAGATCAACTTGTTGCTAGGATGCAGGAGTGAACTTCAGTGGCAAGTAGCCAGGCTAATATTTAAACCCACATTAGCATTCCAGGCTCTCTCTCCCCTCCCCCCCCCATCCTTCTCCCAGTCCCATCAATTATTGCTGAGGTTTGGCCGAAGGTGGCTACTCCTCTCCCCCTCCAAAGGGATAAAAACTCCCATCCCCCACTGCACCAAGGATCGGCAGCTGACAACACAACGCAAAGGAGCAACCGTGAGAACATCCCATCCATTAAAGAACGCTGACTTGATCCCTCTTTGACTTTTATCTGATTCGCTAATTAACCCAGTGCAATGTTCCCTCTAATTTTTTTTTTCTCCCTACGGAGCAGAGCAGTTCACATCCTGAGCAGAATAGAACTGCTGTAATCTTAAAACGGACAACGGGCAGTGCAAAACCCTGCGCGTCTCCAGGTTGCTGTTGAGCGGGGCTTCCTGTGTTAATGAGCGGCCATTCACGCACACAGCTTAGAGGTAACACGGACAGTGGCTTTCAAACTAGGTTCCGGGGCTTCCTCAGAAGCTTACTGGGGCTCCACAATGGTCAATAGTGGGGGACCCACATTTCTAGCAGTCGGCTTTATCCCTCACTCCAGATCCTTCTGTGTGAGCTGGGGTTGAAGGAGGAGGAGGAGGAAGAGGAGAGTTGGGTTTTATACCCTGCCCTTCACTACCTGAAGGAATCTTGGAGCGGCTTACAATCACCTTCCCTCCTTCTCCCCACAACAAACACCCTGTAAGGTAGGCGGGGCTGAGCGAGCTGTGACTGATCCAAGGTCACCCAGCTGGCTTCACATGGAGGAGTGAGGAATCAAACCCGGTTCTCCAAATTAGAGTCTGCCGCTCTTAACCACTGCACCAAACTGGCTCTTGTGCTGCCAACCTCTGGGTGAAGCTTGGAGTTTTCCCAGAATTGCCACTGACCCCCGAGTAGCAAGACCACTGGTCTGATCCAGCAGGACTCTTCTTATGTTCTTATGTATACCACTTTGGCTTGTCAAATTATTGATCATTCTTGTGTTGTTGTTGTTGTTGTTTGGATTTTACTATATTTGTTTTTACCTGAGGAGCCACCTCAAGCAGGTTTCTGGCAAGGGGAACATGACAATTTTCTAAACAAATAATCTAAACAAATCTGGGACCCTACAAAACACCCTGTGCCTCAATGGCTCCAAAATGATACAGTGACTTATTCTTCTATAAAGGCACCTTGCAAACAGAAGACATTCCATAAACAAGCCCCAGTTACAGCGAATAATGATAATTCCATCCAACATTAAGAAAACCTTTGTGTTAGGGGTTTTTTCTCTCCCCGCTCTTCTTTTGAGCTCTGGGCAGGAGTGCAGAAGCAAGGAAGCTCTCAACCATTGTCAGAAAGAAAATGCCGCCAACACTAATGTTTTCTTTTCTTCTTCTCTCTTCTCTGTTACAGGAACCAGACACAAGAGTCAAGAGGGCTTCAAGAAACCAAAAGCATGCCGCAGCCCCGTCGAGTGAAATCCATCTCCATTGTTCCAAAGGTGCCCCGCCGATCATTCGCATGCGGACTGAAGCCTGCAGTTTGGTGGCAAAAGGCCCGCGTTGGACGCAGGCTCCAGGTTCAATCCCCGATCTCTCCAGCGTTGAGGGTCTCAGACTGCAGACACTGGGAAAGGACTTTCCCTGCAGAGACCCGGCAGAGCTGCTGTCGATCACAGAATATTATGCTGGGATGGATGGAGCAAGGGTTGGACTCCAGAGAGGGCAGCTTCACACATTCGTAAGCCTACGAGGAACGTGTTCACAAGCGTCACAGATCCAAGTGGGATCTCAAGGGTGGTAGCAAGCTGAGCTCTTTTCCTCTTTCTGTATCTGATGAAGGACGCGCTGGCTCTCAAAACCTTCTACCCCCGAAAATCTCGTTGGTCTCCAAGGTGCTACTGTTCTCCTGCAGCACAGCCACTCTCTGGAACTATCTTTCCTCTTGCTTATATGTGGTGGGGAAGGCAGATGAGGCAAGTCATGTGTTTGAGAAAGCTCTGCTAATCTTTGATGGCCCACGTCCCTGTTGCTCAAACAGAAGCCAGCAGGATACTTCAGGCCCTCTCAATAAGAACATAAGAGAAGCCACACTGGATCAGGCCAATGGCCCATCCAATTCAACGCTCTGTGTCACACAGTGGCCAAAAATACCAGGTGCCATCAGGAGGTTCCCCAGCAGGGCCAGAACTCCAGAAGCCCTCCCACTGATGCCCAAAGAATACAGAGCATCACTGCCCCAGACACAGTGTTCCATCTATACCTCCAGGCTAATAGCCTCTGCTCCGTGTTTCTCCAATCCCCTCTTGAAGCCGTCCATGCTTGTAGCCGCCACCACCTCCTGGGGCACTGAATTCCATGTGTGAATCACTCTTTGGGTGAAGAAGTACTTCCTTTTATCTGTTCTAAACCTACTGCTCATCAGTTTCATTGAATGCCCACGAGTTCTTGTACGGCGAGAAAGGGAGAAAAATACTTCTTTCTCCACCTTCTCTATTCCAAGCATCATTTTGTAAACTTCTATCATGTCACCCCTCAATCATCAGTTCTCCAAGCTACAGAGCCCTAACCTCCTTAACCTTTCTTCATAGGGAAAGTATTCCATCCCCTTAATCATTTCAGTTGCCCTTTTCTGCACTTTCTCCAATGCTATAATACCTTTTTTGAGGTGCAGTGACAACTGTACACAGTAATCCAAATGAGGCTGCACCACAGATTTATACAGAGACATTATGATACTGGCTGATTTGTTTTCAGTCCCCTTCCCAATAATCCCCGGCACAGCATTTGCCTTTTTATTGCCGTCACACACTGAGTCAACATTTTCAGTGAGTTATCTACCATGACTCCAAGATCTCTCTCCTCCAGACAACCCTATGACTCTTCTCCCCACTGCTGGTACACCTGCAACTGTCTCCTCCAACCAGAGGGAAGCCCTTGCACCTCCACGGACCAGCAAATGAGCCCGCAGAAGCATCCTGCTCTCCGCCCTTAGCCTAGACGGGACCTTAATCTGCTCCAGAAAGGGAACCCTCATGTACTTCTTTATCACTGCTCTGCCCATTATATTCATGCAGCCAGCTGGGGCAGTGGGGAGGGAGGAGATAGTTTTCAGGAGGGCAGCCCCCAAAAGACAGCCCTACCAGTACGGTGTAGTGGTTAGAAGCGTGGACTCTAATCTGGGAGAACAAGGTTTGATCCCCCCGCTCCTCCACATGCAGCCAGCTGGGTGACCTTGGGTCAGTCACAAGTTCTCTCAGAGCTGTTTTTGAAAGAGCAGTCCTCGAAAGAGCTCTCTCAGCCCCACCTACCTCACAGGGTGTCTGTTGGGGAGAGGGGAAGGGAAAGGAGATTGTAAGCCACTCTGAGACTCCTTCGGGTAGTGAAGGGCGGAGTATAAATCCAATCTCTTCTTCTTCTTCTACCGCTTAGGCCTGTTCCACTTACAGCTCCCAGCATCCCTGCAGTTCTGCTTCCTCCTGCCTCTGGGGCCCCCAACCTGCTGACTGGACAAAGACGAAAATAAGTCTTGCTCAGGGCTCTTTTTGTAGAAAAAGCCCAGCAGGACCTCATTAGCATAATAAGCCACACCCAACAGCAGAAACTCATTAGCATATTAGGCCACACCCTTGACAGCACAGCTCATTAGCACATTAGGCCGCCCCCCCATGTTACCAGAAGTGTGGTCATCCAGCCACACCCACCTTTTGCTTATTATTCTGTTTACCTTGTTTGTTGTCAAAACTCAGGGCTTTTTTGTAGCAGGAACTCCTTTGCATGTTAGGCCACACACCCCTAATGTAGCCAATCCTAATGCGTTTCTGCTGTTGGGTGTGGCCTATTATGCTAATGAGTTCCTGCTGGGTGTGGCCAACTTGGGAGCCAGCCGGAACTCCGTTCCTGTGCGTTCCTGCCCCAAAATAGCCCTGGTCTTGCTCTAGAAGGGGCTGGCAGAAAGAAGCAGGCGCCTCATCACGGGAGAAAAGGCGGCCCTCAGTAAGAAGCTCAGTACGACACTCCCAGGGCAACAGAGAGCTGGCAAAGCCAAGAGAACGACCTGCCATCCAGGGAGGTCCCTCATGGTAATTGCGCTTCTGCCAGGAACTCACTAGCCAGCCTCAGGTGAGCCACTCCCACTCAAATAACCATCTAGCTTACCTTAGAGCGCTGTTGTAAAGGCTGACACGAAGTAACAAGCACGGAGCACTGAAACAGTAGGGCCACAGAGTTTAGGGCCAAGGAGTCATGCGCCCCACTAACATTTGCAAAAAGGAAGGGAAAGACTTCCAGTGTATAATTAGTAAAAAAGAGAGAGCAGGTAGAACGTGTGCACTATTGTGTGCGTCTCAGCCATTACCACCGATGTTTGGATGTTACATTTATGTATAAGGTGTAAAAGGTGACACTGACAGGCTGTAAATATATTTAATTTATTACAGTTTTTGACAGTTTGTCTCGGTGTTCTCCGTCTTTTCCCCACTAACATTTAGCAGAGGACAACTATCACACTGATAAGAGTTTCCAAAGAGAGTAAGCTGTCCACTGTTGGAAACAGAGGGCTGGGAGGGACACATACTCTGGCAGGGAACCTGCTTTGCTGCCAAAAAGGAAAAAAAAGTCCAATCCCTGTTGCCTCCAGTTCAGGATCTCAAGTCACGGCCTTCCACTGAGTCCCTGGAGAGCTGCTGCCAGTCAGAGTGGATAATACTAAGCTAGGTAGACCAACCATCCTCTACGGCCCTCCCTTATTCAGAAGAACCACAGCCCATTGGTTGAGCAGAAGGTCTCAGGTCCAATCCTCGGCACCTTCATTTAATAGATCTCAGCCAGCAGATGCTGGGAAAGACCTTTCGATCCCTGAAATCCTGGAGGCACTCTTTCGGTTAGAAATTTCAGCTTAGGTGTGTTTTGTTCTGTTGCAGCTTTTTGTAAAAAAAAAAACTCCAAAAAGTATCACTGATTTAGTAAGGGATCAGATTTTGTGGCCTACAGCCCACTTCCTCAGATGCATGAAAATGGATTCTTGGGTAACTGAATCTATACACCGCAGTGGGAAAGGGGGGGGTCGGAAATGTGTGGTTACAGGGTTATGAATGCAGGAGGTCTCTTTGAGGCAATTCCACGCAGCGCAAAGCAAAAACGAAATTCAATCTAAAAATCACAGAGAAGAGCCGACCAGATTGAAAGAACAGATGCACAGAACAATGACATGAGGTGGCTTTGTGCAGAATAAGGTTGCCTGTGGCCTGATCCAGGCAGAATTGTTGATTGAATCTGGTGGCAGCAGACCACCACCACCCCCAGCCTCATCTGGGAGCTTTCCAGAGAAAGACCTTCCACCCTCACCTAAAAGTGTTGGGGTATTTTATATAATTCAGCAGAGTTAAAAACAGCTTAGCGATGCCAGAGTTCAATAATCAGACCCAGAGTCCATGTGTGTTTAAAATATAAAAGTTTACTACAATTCTACCATAGGGAAGGGTAACTTGGGAGAAAATAACAGACAGCTATATAAGCTACATCCTCTCACTAGACTAGAAGAACTGTAATGGCACCTCTCACATGCTCCTTCTCCAAGACGAACAAAGAGGGGAAGAGGGGCCATAAAATGCAAAGTTACTAACACCTTGCTCCCAATCAAACTCTCAGAACAGGGATGCTTTTTCGCGGGCTTGTAGATCTAAGCTAACATTGGCTAACACAAAGGCAGGTGATTTCCTGTGACAACAGAACAGACATTTAACCCCATACACACACACTGAGTGTTTTCAACATGCAAATACCCAACAAAAAGCAATAAGGATAGATCCAGGTGGGCAGCCGTGTTGGTCTGAAGCAATAAAATAAAGTTAAGAGTCCAAGGGCACCTTTAAGACCAACAAAGTTTTATTCAAGGCGTGAGCTTTCGTGTGCAGGCACACCGTGTGTGCCATTGGACGCTAACTTTATTCTAAAAGCAATAACTCAGGGTAAACACCATAAAGCAGTCCAGGAAGCTCTTTGTGACACCACTAACCGAAAAAGGTTTGCCCTGACCTGGATGACGTAGGCTAGCTCTGTCTCATCAAACCTGGGAAGCGAAGCAGGGTTAGCCCTGGCTGGCACTTGGATGGGAGACCACCAAGGGAGTCCAGGGCCGCTCTGCAGTGGAAGGCAAAGGCAAACCACCTCCGTTCGCCTGCTCCTTTGAAAACCATACAGGTCGCCCTCGGTCAGCTGTGACTCCATGGCACTTTACACACAAAAGAAGCTTGTGGGTTTAAAATAATAATAATAATAATAATAATAATAATAATAATAATAATGATGATGATGATGATGATGATGATGATGATGAATGGGGGATAAGAGAAAATCAAGGCCTATCAACCTTATTTAAGACAATTAAAGGAGAACCTCTGAGATTGGAAGAAGCGTCTCTCTGACCAGTAGGGGGAAGCCCTGACCTGAATAGCTCAGGCAAGCCCAATCCTGTCAGATCTCAGAAGCTAAGCAGGGTCAGCCTTGGCTAGTATTTGGAAAGGCGACCTCCAGGGAATACCAGGGCTGTGATGCAGAGGTAGACAATGGCAAACCACCTCTGAAATGTCTCTTGCCTTTAAAAAAAGGCTAGCTCGCCACCTAGTGGTTGTTGTTGTTGTTGTTGTTCAGTCGCACAGTCGAGTCAGACTCTTCGCGACCCCATGGACCAGATCACGCCAGGCCCTCCGGTCTTCCGCCATCCTCTGAAGTTGGCTCAATTTCATGTTCGTTGCATCTATGACACTGTCTAACCATCTCATCCTTTGCCGCCCCCGTCTTCTTTGACCTTCAATCTTTCCCAGCATCAGGGTCTTCTCCAGTGAGTGCTCCCTTCTCATTTGGTGGCCAAAGTATTTGAGCTTCAGTTTCATTATCTGGCTTTCCAGGGAACAGTCAGGGTTGATTTCTTTTAGGATTGACTGATTTGATCTTCTTGCAGTCCAAGGGACTCTCAAGAGTCTTCTCCAGCACCACAGTTCAATAGTTCTTTACCTAGTGGTATAGAACACTAAAAAGAGCTAGAACCTCTGGTTGCCAGACAGTCTTAGGATCTCCTGACTATTCAATACACAATGCCATACGATAATTATTATAATTATAGTGGGGGGCATTGCTGTCTTGCTTATCTGCTTCTCAGAGGCATCCAGCCGTAAGGAGGAAAGGATGCTGGCTTAGATAGACATTTTGCTGGATCCAGCAGGGCTCTTCTGTCAGACTTTGCCCTGTAAGGGAGGCCCATGTTGCCAGTACAGTGTCGTGGGTAGAGTGTCAGACTATAACTTGGGAGACCAGTGTTCAAATCCACACTATGCCATGGAAGCTCACTGGATGACCATGGGTCAGGCACTCTCTCAAAGCATGATGTGCCTTGCAAGGCCGTCTTTGCAAGGATACAGAGACGAAAGAGAGGTTCTAAGCCGCTTTGGGTCTCCAGCCGGGGGGGGGGGGGAGTAACTAGAAACATCTCTGTCCTTCAGAGGGAGGACTGAGACAGCAACAGCCTGCTTAAGACCACGTCGAGAATTCATGGCTGAGTTCTAATCTGAATCCAAGACACACACGCGCGCAGAGTTTGCCGTCTTCCTTACGACGTTTCTCCAGCTCTCAAGTCTCCAGCATAAAAGCCGCAGGTTGCCAATTATCGCATTAACGTCCCAGACTGATAAAGTGGGGGGGGGGTGACAGAGCCAGAGGCCCCCTGCGAGGAATCGACGAGGAAATCTCTCCGGCTGCCACTCCCTGGAAGAGCCTTCTGCTTCATCAGGCGGCTCAACCTTCCGTACAGCCAAGGGCATCTCAGAGCCGCCTTGCCAGCTGGACCGGCGCCCAGCGTGGCAATCCCTGCTGGAATGGAAAACGCTGCTGCAGAGCTGCCAATCGGCTCTGCCGGCGGCTTCCGCGCCGCAATCCGAGCCCCAAGGCCGGCGTTGCAAGAGCAGCCAAGGCAGAGGCTCACTTCCCACCTTCGGAGGGGACGGCTGCCATCTCCCCGGCCCTCCAGGGAAATCAGAGGCCAAGCAAAGTGTCTGTTGCCTGAAATGCCTCGGCCAGGAGGGAATTCCTCCCCGCAGCATGTTGAAAACACTCAATGTGTATGCATGGGGTTAAATGTCTGTTCTGTTGTTACAGGAAATCACCTGTCTTTGTGTTAGCCAGTGTTAGCTCAAGTCTGTTAGCCCGCGAAAGCATCCCTGTTCTAAGAGTTTGATTGGGAGCGAAGTGTTAGTAACTTCGCATTTTATGAGCCCTCTTCCCGTCTTTGTTCGCCTTGGAGGAGAAGCACGTTGGAGGGCCATCTTCTTCCAGTTCTTCTAGTCTAGAGAGGATGTAGCTGAATTAGCTCTCTGTTATTTTCTCCCAAGTTACCCTTCCCTATGGTAGAATTGTAGTAAACTTTTATATTTTAAACACACATGGACTCTGGGTCTGATTATTGAACTCTGGCATTGCTAAGCTGTTTTTTAACTCTGCTGAATTTCTTTAAAAACTCTAACAAAAGGTTATGGGCGCCAGTAAGCTTCTGACGCGCAATGAGACCAGAGTAAAAGCAACCAATGTGTGTTAAGATTTTTCTAAGGTAGAAAGAAATTTTTTTTAAAATCGCAATTGGATTAAATGGTGTCCAAGCAAGGCTCCTGATTTTTTTTCTCCAGTGCCTGTAAAATCAGTCTGAAAGACTGTGTTTTCTGGCGGAGAGAATTCTTATGTGCCTTTCGTCTTGAGAACATCTTTTTCCCTTGTGAAGCAAGCCGCAAGCCGGAGCTTGGAGCCGAGAGAAAGAGGAGGGGGTGAGACCGATCTTGCCGGAGCAGCTTGGAGGTCCCGCGCACATCAAAAGGAACGCCAGTTCTCATCTCTACCCTGCGAAGTGGTGAAGTATTGAGCAATTAAGCAATTGAAAGCCAGCATGGCAACTAACAAGAACCTAGCATTCTGTAAAATCCCAGTTCTAAATAAGGATAATTTCGACTGCTGGCTTAGAAGTGTTAAAAATGCTCTTCAATCATATTCAGCTCTTTATGTAATTAATACAGACCCCCCCCGTGGGTGCAAAAGAGTTGGAAAGATATGTGGCTGATGATGAGCTAGCGATAGCCATTATCATGAAATCTTTGTGTCCACGTGACCATAGAGAAATTCTAAAATGCCAAACGGCCAGAGAGATGTTAAAAAGGCTGAGTGATACCTATATTTCTAAGTCTGAAACTCTGCCTCCTGTTTTGGCTTATCTGAAAGAAGGCCAGAGAAGAGCCCTTTCAAAAACAAAGGATGACTTGTCTGTGTTAAGTATTAAATCTACATGTGATAGGAACAAAGGCAAGAGGAATGTAAACTGTTTTCATCGTGCCAAGAAGGGGCACATTGCCCGCCATTGTTGTTCAGAAAAGTTGCCTGATTCAAAGGTTTTTCAGGAACAAAGAGATCAAAAGGCTCACGATCAACCTCGCGCCAAAAGTGACCGCGCTCAGTTTAACCGGTCTGCAAAAGGACCCTCTAGAGGGCGTGGCCAGAGTGCGCCTGGCAGTCAAGCAGACAGGCGCAATGTTTTTACTGTGATAGAGAAGCAGGAAAGCAACTTGCATACATTAACTGTCACTGGAGACAATGACCCAGATGATCTAATTCTCATCGATAGCGGATCTGTTTTTCATGTGTTTAATTCTGAAAAGTGGTTTTCTGACTTGAATAGAGACTGTAGACCTGCTCTTCAAGGAGCTGCGGGCGAATCTCTTTCAGTTGCGGGGACAGGAACGGTCCAGGTGTATGGCATGAATTCTGATAACAAAATAGTTGAGGCAACCCTCAAAAATTGTGCTTTTGTGCCCAACGCCATACACAACTTGATTTCCACAAAGAGAATAATGGAAAGTGGAAGTTATGTTGATCTTAGACCAAATCATGGAAAGATCTGGAGTGAGAGTGGTTTTAACATGATGTTACAAACAAATGATGGTTTTCATTACTTGAGACATATTGCTAATGCTAATTTTGATGATGATGACGAAGTTGAAGCTAATGGAATGGTGTGCCATACAAAATCAACTGAATGCAATCACAAAGACTGTTTGTTTGCTTGGCATGTGAAACTTGCACATAGAAATATAAAATCTGTGAAGCAATTATTGAAAGAATGCAATGTTGACGCAGCAGAATGTGAGCTCATGAAAGATGGCTGTGATATTTGTCTTAAATCCAAGGGCACAGCTCCCTCTTATAAGACTACTAAACCTCATGACTCAAACACTAAACTGCTAGAGTGTGTCTACTCTGATTTAGTTGGGCCTATTCATGCATCTGCTGGAGGTAACAGATACTTTGTCAGTTTTCTGGAAGCAAAAACCAGATATGTTTACACCTACCTGCTTAGAAGCAAAGATGAGGTGCTTGACAAGTTTAAATACTATGTATCTGTTGTTAAGAACAAATTTGGCAAGGCGCCAGAAGTTTTGTTCACTGATAATGGTACAGAGTACTGCAGCAGTGAGTTCCAAAGATTCATGGAACAAGAAGGAATTGAGCATAAGACAACAGTGCCTTATTCGCCACAGCAAAATGGCACGGCTGAAAGATTAAACAGAACCATACAGGAAATGGCGCGTTGTATGCTAATGCAATCTGGACTTCCAGAGTGTTATTGGGCAGAAGCAGTCCACACTGCGGTTTATTTGCATAACCGAATCCCATCTAAAGTTACCAATAAGAGCCCTTTTGAATTATGGCATAACCGAATGCCTGGACTTAAACATTTAAGAGCCTTTGGATCAAAAGCCTATGCGCATATACCAAAGGAGAAAAGGGGCAAGCTTGATCCAAGAGCAGAGATTGGTGTCTTAGTCGGATATGCCTCTAGTGGCAAAGGGTACAGAATTCTAAACCCTGAAACTGGATATGTTAAAGTATGCAATGTGGTACGTGTAGATGAAAGCAATGTCATACTAACTCCTAACCTGGCTGAGTCCACAGTGCAACCCACTACTACAGAGGATACTACTGATGTCTCTTTCTTTGACGTGTTTACTTGGCAATCTGCGCAGACCACCTGTGACCAGGCAGGTCCATCTCCACAAGAGAGTTCCAGCTCAGAAGGGGAACCTGGAGAAGCATCGCCAAGGGTAAGAGAGACGATCACTGTGAGACAATCGGCAAGGAGTACCAAAGGTGTACCACCACCGATATATGGAATTTGTGCAAATGTGCAACCAATAAAGGAACCTAATAACTGGAAGGAAGTCAACAGACTACCTGCACCTGAGAGAAGCAAGTGGATGGATGCAATGGAAGAAGAATTTGCATCTTTACAAGACAAAGAGGTATGGACTCTTACTGAATTACCTCCTGACAGAAAAGCCATCGGTTGTAAATGGGTGTACAAAGTAAAGTATGACCCTGATGGCAAAATAGACAAATACAAAGCCCGTCTAGTCGCGAAAGGATTTTCACAGAAATATGGAATCGATTTCTCGGAAACCTTTGCACCTGTTGTGAGCTACACATCCTTCAGGACACTTTTGAGCATAGCAGCCTCAAGGGGCATGCACGTTGAACATTTGGATATCAAAACAGCCTTCCTCAACGGAGACCTGGATGAAGAAATCTATATGCAACAACCAGAGGGATTCTCAACAGAAGGACAAGAAGGCCTAGTGTGTAAACTCAACAAGAGTGTCTATGGACTAAAACAAGCAGCCAAAGCCTGGAACGAGAAGCTGACTAAACTGCTACGTAAACAGAACTTTAAACAAGGAATAGCAGAACCTTGCTTGTTCACAAGACTTAAAAATGGAAAGTATCAATACATACTAATTTATGTTGATGATTTGATTATTTGCTGTCAAAATCAAAGTGATGTACAAGAAATTGCTGATGGACTAAACAAGGAAGTTGAAGTGAAACAGTTAGGAACTGTACAATACTATCTTGGAATACAAATTGAAAGGACTGATGATGGAAGTTTTCTTTTGAGCCAAAAGCAAAAGATCATGGACTTTATTGAATCTGTAGGAATGAAAGATTCTGCAATTGTAAGCACTCCAATGGATAAGGACTATCCCAAGCTTACTGAAGGTAAACCACTAAAAGACAATCATGAGTACAGATCTGCAATTGGAAAATTATTGTATTTGAGCACAATCTGTCGTCCAGACATTACTTCAGCTGTTGGACTTTTGTGCAGAAAGACCAGTTCACCTAATGAGCATGACTGGAAAGCTATCAAGAGAATTGCAAGATACCTGAAAGGAACTTTGGATTACAAACTTAAGATTTCAACCTGTGTTGAACCCAGACTGACTGGATACATGGATGCCAACTGGGACAAAGCCTCACCTGATGGAAAATCTACAAGTGGATACTTGTTCTACTATGGAGACAGTTTAATTACTTGGACTAGTCAAAAGCAAAGCATTGTAGCCATGTCTACTGGAGAAGCTGAATGTGTGTCAGCGCAAACTGCAAGTTATGAACTTTACTGGATCATACATCTATTGAAGGACTTCGGCATAGATGAACCAAAGCCAATAATTCTTTTTGAGGACAATCAAGCCTGTATTGCTATCTGCAAAGGAGAAGGAACCAAGTCTAGAAACAAGACCATCGCACTCAAGTGTCACTACGTGAAAGAGCTGCAAGACCAAAAACTGATTGAACTGAGATACTGTCCTACTGACCAGATGATTGCTGACATCCTGACCAAGCCGCTTGACAAGCAACGTTTTGAGAATCTTCGTGAATGTTTATATTTGTCTGACTTTCGTGTTTTAACATGAGAAGGGGTGTTGGGTATTTGCATGTTGAAAACACTCAATGTGTATGCATGGGGTTAAATGTCTGTTCTGTTGTTACAGGAAATCACCTGTCTTTGTGTTAGCCAGTGTTAGCTCAAGTCTGTTAGCCCGCGAAAGCATCCCTGTTCTAAGAGTTTGATTGGGAGCGAAGTGTTAGTAACTCTGCATTTTATGAGCCCTCTTCCCGTCTTTGTTCGCCTTGGAGTAGAAGCACGTTGGAGGGCCATCTTTTTCCAGTTCTTCTAGTCTAGAGAGGATGTAGCTGAATTAGCTCTCTGTTATTTTCTCCCAAGTTACCCTTCCCTATGGTAGAATTGTAGTAAACTTTTATATTTTTAAACACACATGGACTCTGGGTCTGATTATTGAACTCTGGCATTGCTAAGCTGTTTTTTTTAACTCTGCTGAATTTCTTTAAAAACTCTAACACTCGGCCAGGAGGGAATTCCTCCCCGCAGCCTCCCCTGGGGGGGGGGGGGCTTTTCTAGGACACCGTCTCCAGAAAACTGGCACGCACACACACACACTAGGAAGCAGCGCTGTGCCCAATCTGGACTGACATCTGTGGCTCTTGGAAGGTTAACCATTTGCGGGGAAGGATCAGCGGCGTTTGTGGATTCTTTTTTTAAAAAAAAATTAGAGCAAGGTTTTTAAAATTATGAATGGGGCAGGGGGAGGGAAAGAATGCCGGGATTCAGAGATCACCCAATCAAATTGTGGGGCCTTGAAGTCCAAGACATCCAATCACACTTGCTCAACCTAATGGCATTCATTGCCATGAGATACCACAATGGCCACTGGCTTAGAGGTCTTTTCAAAGGGAGACTCCAGACCGTTAGCCTCAAGGGCTGCAGGTGGTCAGGCCCTGCTTGTGGACTTCCTAGAGGCCTCCAGCCACAGTGGGGAACAGGACTGCTTGGACTAGACAGCTCTAACCTGTTCTTTCCCATCCTTAAAGTGGTTAATAAGCCATCTTGAAAGGAACCCTGGGTGACTGTAATGCTGGTGATCATAGAATCATAGAATGCTAGAGTTGGAAGGGACCTTGCAGGTCATCTAGTCCAACACCCTGCACTCTGCAGGAGCATAGCCGGAAGACAGCCCTACAACATACCCGAAAGACGGTCGTCCAGCCTCCGCTTGAAAACATCCAGCAAAGGAGCATCCTCCACCTCCCAAGGCAGTCTGTTCCACTGCTCAACCACTCTTAACAGTTAGGAAGTTTCTCCTGATATTTAGCCTCTATGGACTCCCTTGTAATTTCCACCCATTAGATCTAGTCTCGCAATCCGGAGCAAGAGAGAATAGATCTGCTCCATCTTCTCCATGACAGCCCTTCAGATATTTGAAGACTGCAATCATGTCCCCCCTAAGCCTTCTCTTTCCCAGGTTAAACATACCCAACTCCTTTACCACAGTTAAGGTAGAAAAAAAGGGGGTGGCCATTCAGTCTAAGACGGAGGAACAAATTCACAGCTGCCTCCCAACCAGAATCAAGAAAGAGCCGGCAGGTAATCATGTCTGCAACAGCCCACCAACACACACTGGGAGCCCAGACAGCTCCACTAGCACAGTCCCTCTGACGTAGCTTTTCTGCTGCAATTGGCATCTAGCAGGATCAGTCCCTTAACAATGATTTCCCAGCAACCATTCCCAGTTTTAAAGGGAGGGGGAGGACAAGCCGTGCTGGATAACTGGCCACCAACTTTAATGCACATATCTTGGCCTTCACATACAGACACTGGCTTTCCCTTGGCTGTTCTCTGAGTCAAGAAGGCGGGGGGAGCGCAGGGGGCGGAGAGAGATGCATTTTCCAGCAGATTGCACCTACAAATAAACATCTCCGCAATTACCTCTCCCAGGGCTCTAAATCAGTGCCTCCTCTCCCCCCCCCCACTTTCCTCCCCAGGAGCAGAAAGAGCCGCAGGCTGGAAGGAAGCTCCCAGAAAGAGGAAAAAACGTGAGCAGGTGCAGTATTTTAACGGGGCTCTCGGAGGGCCAGTGAAATACGGCCACGGCGATCTCATCAGAAGAGAGCGGTTGCTGGCAAGGCGCCGGTGCTTTATGATGCTCTCTCTTTGATAAAGGTGACAAGCCGGTCCATTTCCCCACCATCCGGGGCCATGTTCTCACCTAAGCAGTGGGGAGGGGGGAGGACGAGGGGAGGGGCTGGTCCACTGGCATCTGTTTCATGCAAGAGCTGGTTGCTCACGAGCAGGAAATAAACACTGGAAGCTGCCTTATACACTCGTCCATCAAGGCCAGTACTGTCTACTCAGACTGGCAGCAGCTCTCCAGGGTCTCAGGCGGAGGTCTTTCACACCCCCTACTGCCTGATCCTCTCAACTGGAGATGCTGGGAATTGAACCTGGGCCCGGCCCTATTGCATGCCAGTTTGGTGTAGTGGTTAAGTGCGCGGACTCGAATCTGGGAGAACCGGGTTTGAGTCCCCACTCCTCCATTTGCAGCTGCTGGATGACCTTGGGCAAGCCACAGTTCGGACAAGAGCTGTTCTTGAAAGAGCAGTTCTCGAAAGAGCTCTCTCAGCCCCACCTACCTTACAGGGTGTCTGCTGTGGGGAGGGGAAGGGAAAGGAGATTGCAAGCCGCTCTGAGACTCTGAGTGAAGGGCGGGGTATAAATCCAATCTCTTCTTCTTCAGGCAGAGGAGCATGCTAAGCCGTTCTCTCCAATGCGTGGTGTAGTGGTTAAGAGTGTCAAACTAGTATCTGGGAGACCCAGGTTCGAATCTCCACTCATGCCATGGAAGCTCACTGGGTGACCTTGGGACAGTCACGTTCTTTCAGCCTAACCTACCTCACAGGGTTGTTGTGAGGATAAAATGGAGGAGAGGAGAATGAGGTAAGCCACTTTGGGTCCCCATTAGGGAGAAAGGCAGGGTATAAGCGAATTAAATAAATGCATGCACTATTTATTTATTTACTGCATCTATAACCCTCTCCCCCCCCCCATTTCTCTTCTCTGTTTTATCCTCACAACAACCTTATAAGATAGGTTAGGCTGAGTGTGTGTGACTGGCCCAAAATCACCCAACAAGCTTCCACGGCAGAGTGGGGATTCGAACCTGGGTCTTCCAGTTCCTAATCCAACACTCTAACCACTGCATTACACTCCATCACACTACACTTTTACTATGTATAGGAAGTGGGAGGGCTAAATAAAGGTAGCATTCAAAAATATGGCAAACCCTTACAGCAATCTAAAGTGGTACAGTCCAGTATTCTGCAACCTCATTCTGCACAACAACCCTTCACATTTTGTGGCAGGGAGTTCCACAGGTAGGGCTTCTGAAGACAATAACTTGCTAGGGAAATCGACAAGGTGTTCCTCTCTGGCTCCAGCCTTGTCCCTTTCATCACAGACCAGAGGCTAAGGGTGGAGGGGGGAAAGACCAATGAATAAATAAGGAAGAGAAATTGGGAAAGTGAGCCACAATATTCATAGCCATCCAACAGTCACTTCCAAAGGAAGAGAGGTTTAAACTGTCAAGAGCCATCCCCAAACGTGTACAAAAAACGGAAGGCGGAGAGCAAAATGCGAGCTTCAGACAGATTGCAGCTATTTATAGGGGACACAAAAGAATGAAGAAAGTTGAAATGCAATTATCAATCCCCCTTCCTGCACAGCCGCTGATCAATTCACAAGTCTGGAACGAGAGCATTAAAGCTTCATTTCTGTCACACGCGCACTAACAGCGGCCGAGGGGCTCAAAAGTCCTCCAATTCCACCCAAGCTCTTCCATCTACAGCCAGACAAATCCCTCAAAGCAGGCTCCCAAGCTGGAAAGGTCTGGCAGATGGATATGGGGGGAAGCAACAAAGCAAAAGGGTAATTCATTTCTGGGCAGCCTGGACAAGCATCTCCTGGGCGCAAACTCCTTTTGAAAAGCCTCGGAGAAGAGGCGGGCTGCCGGCCACCCTCCAAACATCCTGTGACAAGGAGTTCCACAGGCCTGTGCACGAGAACCCGTTCCCTGTCTTCCACCTTCAGCCTGCTGTCCGTCCACTTGCACGGACAGGTCCACCTTGGGTGCCTTTCGCGCCACGTCAGAGGGGGATGCGCCGCTTGGACTAAACTTCTCCACACGCATCTAAGCTACCGATTTGCTCAGATGTTCCCAGAGAGTCCACGAAACCCTCGCGCTATCAGTGGGGCATCATTCCCCCCCCCCCCCCCGGAGAACAACCAAATTATTCAGGGGCTTGTAAGACTGTCAAGATCCAGAGGGAAGAAGGACTGAGAGACTCCGATCCTCACACTTCTTTGCCAACTCTCTGGCGCCATCCTGAGATTTGCCCTCCTCGTTTCTCGACTGGGAGCTCCGTCTGCACAGAAATAATCACCCTCCCAATGGTCTGTGCCAGCAGGCTCCCCCCTTCTAGCCTTCAAAGGATGCTTTTCACAAGTTGCTTGTCTCCCAAGTGTCTTGCAGAGGACGTGGGAGAAGGTTCCCCAAAGAAAAGCCCAAGCGGGATCAAAACTGACCACGCCTGCAGACACCGGACTGGCCTTCCCCGGCTGACACAGACACCCCAGTGGCCTCCCCCTCGTGGCTGTGATCGAGGGGCACTCTGTCACTGAACATGGGCATTTGTTGGGATTCTTTTCGAGTAAGTCAGCAGAGTATTAAGAGACTGAGTCCATGGTGTACTATAAACCTAACATGGGGGAAAGGTACACAGGATATAAAGTAACAAAGAGCTGCAGTGGCTCAAGTGGTTAAGACGCTGAACTGCAGGCTGTGGAAGGTCAGTAGTTCAGCAGTTCGAGACCCGGGTGCCGCATGACGGAGTGAGCGCCCATCTCTAGTTCCAGCTCCTGCCAACCTAGCAGTTCGAAAGCAAGAATTGCAAGTAGATAAATAGGGACCACTTTGGTGGGAAGGTAACAGCGTTCCGTGCGCCTTGGTGTTTAGTCATGCCGGCCACATGACCACTGAAATGTCTTCGGACAGCGCTGGCTCTTTGGCTTTGAAACGGAGGTGAGCACCGCAACCCTAGAGTCGGATTCGACTGGCTTTCGAGCAAGGGAACCTTTACCTATACTTTAATATGCCTACATCCTTGCAGCTAAAAGGTAAAACGGGAAGAGCCGAATGGCGTCTCCCTCTCAGTCAGAACAAAGAACAGGAGGAGAAGCCAACATGCTAAATACTTGACACCTTGGTTTCCAATCAGACTAGCAAATTAGCTCCAAAGTTCCCGGGCATTCTCTTGTCTAAACAGATTGGTTACAAACAAACATGTGACTTAACAAACATCATTAACCCTGTAAATACTGAAGTGTTTTAACTTGTAACACCCAACAGCGTTCTATGCCGCCATCAGGGTAAATGGGCATGAAGTGGTCCCCTTCTAAAGCTTTCGATGTCCCTTGCCATCCCATGGCAATGAGTCCCACACATTAAGGAAGTGAAGGACTCCTCGTCGAGTTCATTGGATGCTCCTGAGCTCTACTATTACGGTAGAGTCAGGAAAACTCTTCCTGCCTCTCCAAATCATGCACAAATTTCTATCATGCCCTCCCCACAGTTATCTTTTTTCCTCACCATGAAAAGCCCCAAACCATCTAGCCATTCCCGTGTGGCGGTGGAAACTGCTTGTCAAGTCACAGCTGGCTTACAGTGACCCCAGTCAGTTTTCAAGGCAAGAGACGTTTGGAGGTGGTTTGCCACGGCCTGCCACTGCGTAGCGACTCTGGACCTCCTTGGTGGTCTCCCATCCAAATACTAACCAGGACCAACCCTGCTTAGCTTCTGAGATCTGGCAAGATCAGGCTAGCCTGGGCCATCAAGCTCAGGGGGCATGCGGAATGTTTTACTGCTCTTTTCAAGCCAGAAGAGACCCGGTTAGAGATGTGTTGGGATTCTTTGATTCAGGATCGATGGCCGTATTGCAAACACAAGAGCGCACAGTAAAAGAAAAATATCTTTACTACAAAACAAAATAAAACATGGGTAAGGTACTTTGGATAAAAGAAATAAAATAAAAGGTTACATACTTGCAGTTACTCTCAGTACTACTATGCTAACAGCTACATCTTTCTAACTGTCTTGGCTTCTAGAAGAGAACTTCCTCTTTGGTTCACACAAAGAGCCATAAACCTTGTGAATACATTAATGCTAGATCAAAGCATTTCACTTCATTATGATAAACAACTCCCACAAACTTTCCCGCCGTAACATCCTGTTTCCTAACAAACAACATTTAACTCTGTAATGACTGAAGTGTAAGCAACTTACAATTCCAACAAGATGACGTGGGCCTTCTATCCACACAGGCCTCTCAATTCCCTCAGATGATCCCAAAGCACAACCTGGACCTCCTGTGGAACACAGCTGGCCTTGAAGATTAAAAACTGCCATCTTGCAAACATGCTTGTCTACCATTATTGATCCTCTTGCCAAAATTCCCCATCAAGCAGCTGAGCACCTCTCCGGATCCTGCAGAACACAGTTTAGAAACCATGGGTGTATCTACTGATTCTTTTTGAGTAAGTCAGCAGAGTATTAAGAGACTGAGTCCTTGCTGTGTATTAAAATATAAAAGTTTACTATAAACCTAACATGGGGAAAAGGTACACAGGATATGAAAATAACAAAGAGCTAATATGCCTACATCCTTGCAGCTAAAGGTAAAACGGGAAGAGCCGAATGGCATCTCCTTCTCTAGTCAGAACAAAGAATGGAAGAGAAGCCATAAAATGGTAATACAGTACACCTTGACACTTTAGTCCCAATCAAATCCCTAGATCAGGGAGAAAATTCCCGGGCTTCCTATTGTCTAAACAGACTGGTTACAAACAAACATGTGACTTAACAAACATCATTAACCCTGTAAATACTGAAGTGTTTATGACTTGTAACACCCAACAGTAATTCTATATGGAGTTACACTTTCCTAAATCCACTGACTTAGAAGGGTACAGCTCTGTTTAGGATCGTACTTGGATTGCATCCAAGGCTGACAGGAGGAGCTGTGGCTCTATGACAGAGCATCTGCTTAGCATGCAGAAGGTCCCGGGTTCAATTCCTGGCATTTCCAGTTAAAAGACCAGGCAATAGATTACATGAAATACCTCTGGAGAGCTGCTGCTGCCAGTCTGAGTAGACAATACTGACCTTAATGAACCAAATTCGGATTCAGTTTCCAGCAGCTTCATGTGTTCATGTGAAAGGTGAGCTGAGAGTAGATGCATGACTCAAACAACGGCACCCCCCACAGACAAGGTGTGCCATCCTGAACGAGGGCCTCCTGCACAAACTTCACAAAGATGAAAAGGAGCAGGGCAAGCACAGTTCACTACTTCTGGAATGTGCTGTGGGTCCTGTTGAATACATTTACCCGGAAGAGAAAGAAGAAGAGGCAGAGGAAGAGGAGAATGGATTTATACCCCACCCTTCACTCGGAGACTCAGAGCGGCTTACAGTCTCCTTCCCTTCCTCTTCCCACAACAGACACCCTGTGAGGTAAGTGGGGCTGAGAGAGCTCTGAGAGAACTGCTCTTCAGAGAACAGCTCTGAGAGAACTTGTGACTGACCCAAGGTCACACCAGCAGCTGCATGTGGAGGACTGAGGAATCAAACCTGGTTCTCCCAGCTTAGAGTCTGCGCTGCTAACCACCACACCAAACTGGCACCCAGAACACAGTGCCTCACCTCTCCAAACCGCAGAGCTGCTTCTGCAGGAACCCCTGTTGGGTGTTACAAGTCAAAACACTTCAGTATTTACAGGGTTAATGATGTTTGTTAAGTCACATGTTTGTTTGTAATGAATCTGTTTAGACAATAGGATGCCCGGGAACTTTGGAGCTAGTTTGCTAGTCTGATTGGAAACCAAGGTGTCAAGTATTTAGCATATTGGTTTCTCCTCCCGTTCTTTGTTCTGACTGAGAAGGAGACGCCATTCTCTTCCCGTTTTACCTTTTAGCTGTAAGGATGTAGCCATATTAGCTCTTTGTTATTTTCATATCCTGTGTACCTTTTTCCCATGTTCGGTTTATAGTCAACTTTTATATTTTTAAACACACCATGGACTCAGTCTCTTAATACTCTGCTGACTTACTCAAAAAGAATCCCAACAACCCCGCACACGTGTTTGGTTTTAGCTCAGAGGTCATTTCGGGGGGGAACACGGGGGAACACAGTTCCCCCGGGTGAGGTGCAGGGGGTGGGGCACATGACGAAGCCCCGCCCCTGCTTCCAGCCGCCCCACTTCCAGCCCTCATTCAGCCAGGAGGAGGCAGGAGAAGAGGGAGGGTAAGTTGCTTCCTCTCCGCCTCTCCCCACCCCTGCCTGCCTGGGGCCAGGGAGGGCCTTGGCGGGGCTTCCTCGCACTCCCGCCGGCCTTGCAGGTCCACCGCCGGGCCCCTGATGTCAGGGGGTGTGGCATATGCTAATGAGTTATGCTAATGAGTTCCCCTAGCTCTTTTTCTACGAAATGACCCCTGTTTTAGCTCACTTCTACAGACACCCCAACACCAATCCGCCCCCTGAACATGAAAAACAAGAGCAAGTGAACAGGCTGAAGCCTCCAAGCAAATGCTACAGAGCCTCAAAGAGACACACGAACGGATGTCCCACCACTGAGACAAACAATCCTTCCATGCCTCCGTACCCCTAAACACTCTCTGCAGAAACAGTAGCAGTCTGTGCTAAGAAGGTGGGGGGGATCGTACCACCTCTCCTGGATTAAAATCATTTTGAGAAGGATCCAAATGACTTGCGAGGGGGATCCTGGAAAGCTGTTTCGCCCTCAAGTGCCAGGGTCCTTTGTTCTTCCCCAGCAATACAGGAAAGGAGACACAGATAAACAATCCCACCTAGAACCATATTGGTACTGGATGTTAATATAACCCAGCGGAGGAGGGGGCGTGGCTCAGCGGCAAGGCAGTCGCTTGGCATGCAGAAGGTCCCAGGTTCAATCCCCAGCATCTCCAGTTAGAAAGATCAGGTAGGAGAGAATGTGAAAGGTCTCGACCCCCATTTTACCCTTAAAACAATCCTGTGTGGTGTAGGTTAGCAGAAGAGATTGTGGCAGGTCCAAGGTGAACATCTGAAGCCGCCGTATACTGAGTCAGATGCCTGGACTATGAAGAGTGGTACTGTCTGCTCTAACTGGCAGAGGTTCTCCAGACATGAAGGCATAAGCTGTTGTTAGGGATTCTTATTTTTAAAGTGAATCAGCAGAGTATTAAAGAGGCAGAGTCCATGGTGTGTTTAAAAGAATAAAAGTTTACTACAACCTAGCATGGGGAAAAGGTACACGGGATGTAAAATAACAAAGAGCTAATATTCCTACATCCTTACAGCTAGACTGAAAACGGCAGAAGAGAGGCTTCTTCTCCTTGCTCAGAACAAAGAACCACAAGACAGGAAGAGAAGCCATAAAATACTAATACTTGGCACTTTGGTCTCCAATCAGAACAACAAACTAGATCTGAACTTGCCGGGCTTTCTAACTGTCTAAAACAGATTGGATACAAACAAACATGTGACTTAACAAACATCATTAACCCAGTAAATACTGAAAAGTGTTTTAACTTGTAACACCCAACAGCTGTTCAGTTGTGTTTTCTAACTGGCCACCCTTCAGAAAATTTTGAGCTGAAGGGCGTGTGTATCAGCTCAGTATCTAGGGTTGCCAACCTCCAGCTGGAGTTCCTCCAGAATTACAAGATCTCCAGACCACAAAGATCAGTTCCCCAGGTGACAGCAGCAGTTTCAGAGGGAAATGCTGATCGCCACTCTGGGGTCAAGAAGCAAATTTTCTCCAGGTCAAATTGACCAAGGATCCTGGAGGGTTTGGGGGGGGGGTTGGTCATCTTCTAGACATGGGGCAGGGGTCACTGTGGGGGGGGGAAAGGTATTTGTGAATTTCCTGCATTGTGCAGGGGTTGGACTAGATGACCCTGGAGGTCCCTTTCAACTGTATGATTCTATGACTCAGAGTGAGACCCTTCACGTTCCCTCCTACCTGATCCTTTTAACTGGAAATGCTGGGGATTGAACCGGAGACCTGCATGCCAAGCAGATGCTCTGCCACTGAGCCGTCACCCTTCTCCCACTGGATGTCAGAACTGAAACAAATTATTGAGGCCAGTCCCTTGTCAAGTAGGTCTCGGGAACATATCTAGAATCTGAAATTCATTAAAGCTATGACATAACGGCATCTGGTCTCCTAACATGTGTCTGGAGCTGTTGTAAAACAAAGCAGGAGGCCCTTGGCACCTCCAAGACCAACAGAATTTAGGCTAAAGATCAAACTTTTATGAATCAGAGCTCACTTCATCACATGCACAGGCGTGTTCAAGCAGTAGGCAGAAGAATAAATAATAATAATAATAATTTTATGGCAGGGGGGTCGAACTCATTTGTTATGAGCGGATCTGACATAAATGAGACCTTGTTGGGCCGGGCCATGTGTGTCATAAAATGTAATGCCAGGTAGCGGAGATATAAACTTTATAAAGGACACAAACACAAAGGGTGGTGTGTTTTTTACTTAAAATAAAAACATGCTTAAAACAGTAGCACTCCTGCAATATTTTGTTTATTTAACAGTGTCTGATAACTGACACCTCTTGCTCTGAATTATTGCATCAAAATGTCTGTGCTGTTGCAATCTTGAGTATGCTGTTCAGGTTTGTATTGGTAAGCTGCAAACCTACGATGACACAGCAGCAGCAGAGCTGGAAGAAGAAGCAGAAGACAGCCAGTTCCACTTCGGGCCTGATAGAAGTCCTCTGGGGGCTTGATCCGGCCCCCAGGCCGCATGTTTGACACCCCTGTTGTATGGAATATTGTGTATTATAGCCAGGAGATCCTAAGATTATCTGGCAGCCAGACGTTCTAGCTCTTTAATGTTATGCACCACTAGGTGGCAAACTAGACTTGTTTTTTTTAGGCAAGAGACATTTCAGAGATGGTTTCCTGTTGCCTGCCTCTGTGTCACAGCCCTGGTACTAGTTGGAAGTCGCCCTTCCCAGTACTAGCCATGGCCATCCCTGCTTAGCTTCTGAGGCTAGTAGGCAGAAGACATCATAAATATATCTACCTAACAGTTGGACACTCCTATGCATCTGATGAAGTGAGCTCTGACTCATGCTTATGTTGGAATATATGTTGTCTTTAAGATCTCCTGTTTTATTTCACTTTTTTTTCATTTTTATCTATTTCACATTATTCATAGTCCGCCTTTCTCACTCGGACGGACTCAAGGCAGATTACGCGGAGTAAGTCAATACAATCGACAAACGGGATTAAACAGTGAAATAGGACTAGGGTTGCAAAACCAGAGGTGAAAAAACAGAACTGAAGCAAAGCGTAAGTATTAACATGACACTTTAAATGATACAACATTCCACAGCAGGACCCTTATCTCAGCAAGCTATGCACAGTAGTATAGACCACAGTCCCTGATCCTTTTTCCACATAATTTTCTGAATCAGTACAGCGCAACTCTACAGATGGACACAGTTTCCCACTGGAAACTGCAGGCGATGTGGTGTTTGTGACGACTCTGTTGCTTCAGTCCGCACCTGTGTTTGAAACTGCCTGAGTCCACGCCAGGATTTAGTGTGGACAAGAACAGAGGAAAGGGAAGCTGTTGTTACTGCAGCTCCACGCAGTTAGTAAACTGTAGCTCCACACAGTTTTTGTTTTTTTTAAAAAGAACAGTTAAAAATAAGAAAGCAAATCCTGACGTTTATGTAGAGCAAACAGGGAAGTGTTGATTTTATGTGCTGCTGACGCTTCTAAGAGGGGCATCCATTTCTCTTGGAGATTATCAGGAACGGGTTGATTTTCAGATTGAAGAATATACTAGTGGAAACTTTGTCGTAAAAAAAAGTCCCACAATTTCAGATACCAATCGCTCGATTGCAGCGTCTTCTAAGATTTCCAGTGAAATGCAATAACATTCCTCACACAGTTATTTACTGCAGCTCCACACAGTTAGTAAACTGTGCTCCTGTCCTGTTTAAAAGGATGCTGCCTCCTTATTCTGAGGCCTAGCATTAAGGAGACAACAGGTGAATTGTTCTGTTAATCCACTATACTGCAGCAGGGGTCATTTTGTGCCTGGTTTAAAACCACCCTCGCAGCACAGATGAACACGTACAGGGGCTCAGCTGCATAGTCCACCCAGCTCCATAGTCCTTGCACTTTCACAATGAGCACCATTGCGCATTCCATGGCAGAGTAAAGCCCCGCAGGACAGCCACACCTGACATTCCTGGTAGGAGGATTCCCCCTTTGCTGTCCCCTCAGGTTCCAAAGCTGACACTCCCCATTTGAAGATGCAAAGATCAAGCGGTGACTCGCAAACGTGGAAAAATATCAGATGGAAACAGCATCACAGGCTGGCGTCTTTAGGCGGAATGAGGTGGCAACACCCAGAGATGATACAACCCTGTACATTGGGGGGGATCACTCATATATAAGAAAACTCCCCGCAAGTAAAAAAACTAGATCAGCCAGAAGCAGACTAGGGCAGACACCCAACACCTTTTCACTGACGTGCTAGCTTTCTAATTGCACGGTGTGCTTTATTTATTTATCAAACTGGCTTTTAAACAGCCCTTCTCTGTCAAAACAGGGCTCAGGGCCGTGTACAGCATGGAAGAAATTCATCTCAATACATAATTAAAAGCAGTGAAAAGCAGTGAAAACAGATCAACCTAACAAATGACACGAAAAGTCCGGTTGTGGCACTGCCTCACAGGAAGGCAGGGAGGAGGAGTGCCAGGAAGACGGAACTACTGATGTCCTCAACCAAACGCCTGGTGGAACATCTCTTACAGGCCCTGCGGAACTGCGTCAGGTCCCACAGGGCATGGATGTTATTCAGCAGAGAGTTCCACCAGTTTGGAGGACAGCCAGATATCTCTCAGGCCAGGGACCACCAATAAGTTCTTATCTGCTGAGCACAATGCTCTTCTGGGGGGTATATGTGTTGTATGGGGAACGTTCAACAATTACATCCCTTACCTGCCATCTGAATTGGTACAGTGCATCCTACCATGCTAGGACTACACCACCTCATTCTTCTACACATCCCCTACCTGCCATCTGAAGTGGTACAGTCCTTGCTGCCATGTCAGGACTCTACCACCCCATTCTTCTATACCACCTGCAACCTGCAAGTGGTACCATCCATTCTACTCGACCACCTACCACCTCATTCACCCAGCACCTAGTTCACCTTCTCAGTGGTGTGTCACATCCAGGTTACGTGCTATTCACACGTGGTAAAAAGTTGTCCACCTGCTGCTGCAAAAGCAAGCAATGCTCAACATGCTGCCAGGGGCCAGTTCTCCCCTCTCCATTCATCACGCAATGGTGGCCACATCCAGATGTGGTCTGCAGATGAGAGGCAACCTGCAGAATTCTAGGCCGTGGCTTCCCCAACCACAGGTGGGAAAGGGACACGTTATTTATGTTTTTGCTTTATCTATCATCTGCCTTGTTTGCTGAGACTCTAGGCAGATTACAAACCATTGAAACAACGCAATAGGAAACGTGTCAACCGTGCTGTTCAGTGTTCCCCCAGAGTTTGAAACAACATCCCCACGTGCAGCAAAACAGCACCTCAAGGAAGCCGTTTTAAGCATCGCTCTTATACGCAGACAACTAGTTCGTCAGAGAAGGGGCTTCATCCACAAGGGGGCTTTTGAAAAACTCTCCGCAAACCAGCATGCCTCTGCAGTCACCGGGTCCAGAACTCCACCACCTTGTTCTGCCCACAGCACTTCCGAGCCATCATCAATCCAGCATGAGGGACGACTCTTGCGCCCCCTGCGTGGCCACAACCCATCTCTCACAGCGCAACCGTTTGCAACAATCCCAACAATTTTGAACTAGCACGCAAGTCTGATACATGGGCACTGTGGGTCTTTCAAGTGCCCAGGGACGATCTATTCCGTGTAATCCCCACCACGACCACTGGACCAGACCCAGCATCCAGTTTCCAACAGCAGCCTGCAACGTGCCGCTGAGATGCTCAGAGGCAAGTCACGAAAGCCAGCGCTTGCCCGCTGCTCGCTTTATACTTCTGGCCTTCCGAGGGACACTGCCTCTGTACGAGGAACTGCCATTTCGCCATCACCACTAACAACTATGCACAGACCCATCCTCCCTAAACGTGTCTCAGGCGTTGTTGTTCCTTAAAGCCCACTAAACTTGCGGCTGCCGCCACATCCTGCAGCCCTGCATTCCCGAAGCCAATCCCACATCATGCAAAGCACCCCGCACAGCTACGGCTGCCATCAAGCACATGCCGTCTCCGTCGCTCAGTTCCTGCTCGGTGAGAGTCTACGCTGTTTTTCACATGTTCAAAGCCTGAAATCCAGGGGACAATACAGATGATTCATCTGAGAGGCAGGAAGCAGAGGTGGAGGAGGGCCGGAGGAGGGCCGACACATTTTAGTCCTGATTCCCAGCACCCTTGATCGTCAAGCAATCGGAGGCAGAGACGTTCGACTGAGCACCCCGGTTCTCCATTCTCCGCCAAGAGGCGGCAGCCAGCTCCGGACCCGTCGCCATCCGGCCTTATCCGCCATCTGCTCACCGTGGGGGGGGCACAGAGAACGAGGACCCAGATACTTGTAAACTTAACTGCGTCGAATGAGACGCAGCCATAAACCCCCGGCACTTCTACCCGGAGCCTTTTAACGCTCCGCCGTGATATATTATTAATCGTTTTTATAATACGATTCCATAGATTGCTGTCGCTCCCGGCTCCATTCCGTTCCTGGGGTTGGCTGAAGTGGGGGGGGGGGAGAAGAGGGGCAGGCTGATTATTCCCCCCCCCATGGTGGATTTGGAGAAGGCAGCTGTGAAAAACCTCACACAGAGACACACACCCCCCCGGCTGCAAAAAAAAAAAAAAAAATTAAAAAGCCAAGCGGTGGACACAGCACCAGAATTGCAGGGTTTCCAGAAACGCAAAGTTTCACACCTTGCTCAGGTCAGCTCGGAAATCGCACCCTGGAATGGAAACGGGGGGGTGTTCCTGGTTTGCAGAGTGAAGACTGAAAGCACAGCCCCCCCCCCCCGCAGACAGATTTGTCCCTTGGCAAACCGATTCCTCTTTGCCACCCCCCAGTGTCAATCCAGAGAGCCTCCAACTATATGGAGAAGAAATCAGCACACCCATCTCTTCTCATTTGCAAGCAACGTCTCCAGGTACCCAAACAAAAGCGCTCTCTGCCATCATCACCCTCCACCACCCCCCAGCAGCCCCCAACCCACCCAAGGACTAGAGAACACACTCTCCAGCCGCCAGTTCGGCCTGCTCTCCTTCCCCCTCTCCCCAGTACAAGGCCAGACCTGCACAGTAGCAAATATCAAAGATGCAATCCCCCGAAAGAGATAGCGTTTTCTCAATGGGGGGCATTGTTTCCAAGTTGGCCTGCAATCGCTACCAGCGGCACGCACTGCCTTTATTGCATACCCCCTTTATTGCGTACTGTCTTTCAGATTCCTCTTTGCAAAAGAAAGAAGGGTGCCAAGCAATATAATCCTCTGCTCCACACAGGTTCTGGACAGAACCCAGTACTTCCTGAGCCCCCTTTCCCCACAGACGCCATGAAATCGTCCTTCTTGCCATCCGAGCGGCTTCTCTGCTCTCTCATCTGCCCCCCCCCCGTCCCCCTCCCCGCTTTAGTTTTTCGAAAAGAGCAGCTGGCAAAGAGGGCTGCCAGGGCCCCAGCATCGCCCACTGGAGGGGAAAAATCAGAGAACCCTCAACTCCCCCTGGATGCCTCAAATCAGGGTGCCAGGACCCCCGGCAGCCACTGAGCTTTTGTGCATCTGCGATTGGCAGGTGAAGGGGGTGATGGAGACCCAAGGAGGAAAGGGAGACAAGAGGTACCTTTGCTTCGGGAAAGAGGGTTGGTTTGGGGGGAGACAGAATTGCAACAGGAAGGGGGGGACCCAGAGCCAAGGCCAGGTGCCCATACATTCTCAAGGGGGCTCCCAAATGCTACCAGAAAGCAGGAACACAGCTCAGCCATGCGCCAGTCCAGTCCCCTTTCAGCGCACGCTCAAAGTCATACACCTGCAGCTCACTTTGTCATGAGGGCTGACAGCCTCCCCAACCACTTGAAGCCATTGCCGAGATCTCTCTGGGCATGTGCAAAGTGCATTTGCCTCAACAGGCAACCACAGCCTGTTCTCCCATTTTAGGGAGCCTCCAGAACCTACCGACATGCAGCTTATGACCCCGTCATACCATCATGGCACTATCATGGTGGCATTTTCCAGACCCTTTAGGGCCACGTCGGACTATGATGATCCGAAACCGACAGGCAAAGGGGAGTTAATTCTGATCTGTTGTTCAGGAGCAGAAGGCCGTGATTGCAGGTCTAGTTTGTGTCTACAACAAGGGGGCAGAAGAGGGACTTCATTCCACTCCCTTTCTCTTCCTCATTTCATTCATAGTGGGTTTTTCCCATGTTGCGGGGAGGCGAAGGGACAGGACACAGCAACAGAGTTGTATCAGTGTCACAGGAAGGAAAAGGGGAGAACGAAATAGACTCTTCCTCCAGGGGATACCAGGGCATTCCTCGGAAACCATGGGAGGAAGGAGGCTAAGGATGTGGGAAACCAGCTAGCCAATGGTTAATTTTAAAAAAACAGAGAGGTGGGGGGGCAGAAACACGCTTGGAATGTGCACACTCCATTTGAGTAATGCCTCTCTCTGGCTCAAACTAGGGGAGGCAGAGAGAGGTGCAGTCGTTAACCAGCGAGAAAAGGCACTCTGTTTATGCTCAGAAGCACCTATGACCAAAGGCAGAATTTAGCACTGGAAAATCAAATCTGGGGGTCAGCCAGATCTTAATTGAAAACTGGCCTGGGCCCTGAGCTGCCTCGAAACCACATCTGCAAAGCCAGAAGCCCTCCTGTGGTTACCAACGGGGGAAGGAAAAGCACTCTGCACATGCTTCATGTCCCAGGGAGCCCAAGCACAACAAACCAAGCCCTGGATACTATGCGCCTTCTCCGAGACGCTCTTTGCGCCACCAGCTCACGTAGTAAGTCTCACCAAAAGCTGATTTGGGTTTCCAGTTCTAAAATTAAGACTTGAGAATCAACAAAGGTGTATACGAAAGCCATGCGGAGAAGAGCTTGGCGTGGGAAAGCAGAATGAATGAATGAAGCCCCAGAGCAAGAGAGAGGCCTGAGGATAAGAAGACCCAGAGACACCCACTCCACCCCATTCCTGCACTGGAGTGACAGCTTAATTTCTAAAAAGACCTGTGTGTGATTTGGCATATCCACTGACCCCCCCAGAGATATGGGCCACTGATTGGAAGGGAAAGTCTGCCTGTGTTTTGAGAACCTCCGTTCTTTAGACACACACACTTCTTGGCCATAATACTGCCACGAAAATACGGCTATCAGCCAGTCCCACAAACAGTTACCTACTCCGGCTTTGGTTAACTCCGTGGGGGTGTTTTCTGCTCTTGCTCAGAGGCACACTTCTTTTTCTTACCTGATTGGTCCCAGCTATGCTTGTATATATACTTAAATGCCTCTCTCAGTGCTAAACCCAAGCTCCTAAAAAAACCCAAACACCTTTTTTTAATGGATGGAACCCCTGCAGGGTCTGACACGCCAAGCCGGATGAATTCTGTTCATGCCCAGACAACCTCTTGTCTTCTAGGCTACTGCTTAACAGCCTCCAAACCTTCCAGACGTCGAAATTAAACCCCCGTTCCTTCGGTTTAGGACTTACCCTGGCTGATCAGCGCCCCGATGCAGCAGAGCAGGGCGGCGGGTCCGGATCGCGTCCTCTTCGCCAAGGCCATGGCGGAATCCGGGGCGAGGCGCGGCGAAAACCGAATCCAAGCACGTGCGATCCGAAACCGAAGCCAAACCCGGGGGTGCGGCGGGGGGCAAGGGCCAAGGAGGGTGCGGCGGGAGGTGGGTCCGGGAAACGGGGGTCCCACCGACGGCTTCCAGGAGCCACCCCGGATCTCCACCCGAGGGAGGCTCTCCCCCCTTTCCCCCCGGGAAGAACAGCAGGCTCGGACTCCGTGGTGGGGAAAGGGGAGGGGGGGAATCAAAGAAGAAAGGGGAGGAGGGGCGTGCGATCCTAGAAACCCCCCCCCCAAAAAAAAAATAATTAAAACGAAGGGAGGCAGTTAGGACGGAGGTGATCGAGGGGGGAGCAAAGAGAAAAAAATTCCAAGGGTGCAAAGGAATAGAGGCGGGAGATGAAAGGGGAAGGGGGCAGGGCTTGAGATCTCGGTACAAAGCCCCCCCCAAAAAAAATTAAGAGCAACGGAAGCCAAGTCGAAGGGAGGGAGGGGAGCCCTGGGGGTGCAACCAGGAAAGGAATCTCAACCGAGACGCGCGCGCCCCTTCCTGCTCCCCCCCCCCAAAAAAAATTAATAAATCAAAGCAGCGATAATATCCAGCGCAAGGGCGGCCGCTCTTTCGACGGGCGCGGGAGGCGTCGGCGATCCGAGGAGAGAGAGCGAGCGAGTCAGGCGCAACTTGGATCCAGCGAGGCGAGGGAGGAGAAAGTTTGGGGGCCGAGGGAGCCGCCGAGGAGAGGCGCTACCGGGCGGCGAGGCAGGAGGCGCCCGCGGGACTCATCACGGCGGCGGCGGCGGCGGCGGCTGCAGCAGAGGCGAGGCGCGCCGTCCAAAGGCCCGGGCGCAGCGCTCCGGCGCGTCCAGGGCGCATGGGGTGGCGGGAGGCAGAAGCGGCGGCGGCGGCGGCAGGTTTCCCGACCGAGCGATCGCCTGGCCGGCAGCGCCTCCGCTCCCGGCTGCCTGGCCTGGCTCGCTTCCTGGCTTCCCGGGCTGCACAGCAGGCGGCTCTGCTCGCTGCAACTGCAGCCGCCCGCCCGTCTCCGCGCCGATCTGAGCCTCCCCGAGCCGGGAACAGCAGCCGAGAGAGAGAGAGAGAGAGAGAGCCAGGCTCCCTCCGCCCCCTCCAGCCCGCCAGCCAGCCCCCCTCCTCCTTTTCTCTCTCCTGCCGCCGCCGCCTCTTCGCGTTTTCCCGTCGTCACGTGTTCCCCCCGGAGTTTCGGCTCACACCAACACGCGGGGAGAGCTCTCTGCCCCCCCCACCCCCGTCGCTGGCTTGCGGGTAGGAAGGCGCTGTTTAAGGACACCCGGTATGGGGTGCCAAGTGTCTCGCTCAATATCCCATTTCCAACGGTGGGCAGGGCAGGAATGCAACAGGCCTTCTCCCTGCCTGCGGGCTGATAGTCTGCGATAGACTGCTTCTGAGGGTGGAGGCTCTATTTAGCTCACCTGGCAAGGGGCCGCTGAGAGTCCTGCCTGGTTGCATGTCCCTGTGTCCCTAAGAATGAAGAAGAAGGTAAGAGCTCTGCGGGATCAAGAGGGGCCAGACTTTGGGTTGCCACGCCACCTTGGGAAGTACCTGAATATTTGGGGGGGTGGAGCCTGAAGAGGGCGGGGCTTGGGGAGGGGCGGGACCAGTGGGGCATAAGGCCAGAGAGTCCACCTTCCAAAGTGGCCGTTTTCTCCAAGGGAACTGATCTCTGAGGCCTGGGGATCAGCTGTAATCCCCAGAGATCTCCAGCCATCACCTGGAGGTTAACAACCCTAGCCAGACTCCATGCAGTCCTCTGCTGCTGCTTCTCCCCAGCTTCTGAGATCTAGAGGTATGTCGCTTCTGTCCACGGAAGATCTATAGACGAAAAAGAGGAGGAGGAGATGATTGGATTTATACCCCGCCTTTCACTACCTGAAGGAGTCTCAGAGTGGCTTACAATCTCCTTCCCCTTCCCCACCCCACAACAGACACCCTGTGAGCTAGGTGGGGCTGAGAGAGCTCCCTTGAGAACTGCCCTTGAGAGAACAGCTCTGAAAGAACTTATGACTGACCCAAGGTCGCACCAGCAGCTGCATGTGGAGGAGTGGGGAATCAAACCCGGTGTTTCCAGATTAGAGTCTGCGCTCTTAACCACTACACCAAACGCTCATAATTAACAGTTGTAGGGACATATCCTTACATAAATCATTTTTTATTATGATTACTATTATTACTGGTTATAGAACGTGCCGTAAAGTTGCAGCCGACTTATGGTGACCCTGTGCGGTTTTCAAGGCAAGAGGCTTTCAGAGGTGGTTTGCTATGGCCTGCCTCTGCACGGTCTTCCCAACCCTTTGCTAGCCAGAGCCAACCCTGCTTAGGTTCTGAGATCTGACGAGACTGGGCTTGCCCGGGCCATCCCGATTATGGCACTAATATTATTGCTACTATCATTAGTACTATTATTAATTTGAGCTAGAACAGGGGTGTCAAACATGTGGCCCAGGGGCCAGATGAGGCCCCCGGAAGGCTCTATCAGGCCCACAGTGGAACTGGCTGTCTTCTGCTTCTTCTTCCAGTTCTGCTGCTGCGGCGTCATCATAGGTTTGCAGCTTACAGACACCCCTCAACAGTATACTCAAGACTGCAGCAGCACAGACGTTTTGATGCAATAATTCAGAGCAAGAGGTGTCAGTTATCAGACACTGTTAAATAAACAAAATATTGCCAGGGCGCTAATGTTTTTCTTTTAAGTAAAAAAAAACCCCTTTGTGTTTGTGTCCTTTATAAAGTTTATATCTCTGCTACCTGGAATTACATTTTATGACACACATGGCCTGGCCCAACAAGGTCTCATTTGTGTCAGATGCGGCCCTCATAACAAATGAGTTCGACACCCCTGCCCTAGAATGTGCCCAGTGCAGCATCTTGTTTCTAGACAATTCCATGCAGAGGAAAAGCACAGCAGGGAAGTAACAGGCTGGCTTGCCTCGTATCAGTTATTCACAGGTACGCTGCCTCTGAACATGGAGGCTCCATTTCACTGTCATAGCCACTGACAATGTGGACAGAGAAAGAGAGACCCAAAACCATGAGGTCTGCAGCAGGGGCAATGGGTTCAATTGGGTCAAAGGGCTGGTGTACACATGTGCAAATGTCCTTTGATGGCCACACCATCCAGTGACGACTCAGCTGTATGACATCTAGGGTGCATTAGTGGCTGTGGTAGAAGTTTAACTAGGTTTAGTGACCAGCTCTCGAGGGCTGATTCGTGCATCTGGTGATGAGGCTGTCATATATGTGATAGCTGCGTGACGAAAGGGGGCACCTAGCGGGGAGACCCTGGTTCTGAGCTGACCTCTGCCACAAACCTTAGGCAAGCCTCACTTTCTCAAGACAGCTCCCATTGGTCATGCCGCACGGTGGTGGTGGCTACAAGCATAGACAGCTTCAAGAGGAGGATTGAATAAACATATGGAGCAGAGGTCTATCAGTGGCTATTAACCACAAAGTATAGATAGAACAGGAGCTGTGGTGGCTCAAGTGGTTAAGACGCTGAACTGCAGGCTGTGGAAGGTCAGTAGTTCAGCAGTTCGAGACCCGGGTGCCGCATGACGGAGTGAGCTCCCGTCTCTAGTTCCAGCTCCTGCCAACCTAGCAGTTTGAAAGCAAGAAATTTCAAGTAGATAAATAGGTACCACTTCAGTGGGAAGGTAACAGCGTTCCGTGCGCCTTGGTGTTTAGTCACGCTGGCCACATGACCACGGAAACATCTTCGGACAGCGCTGGCTCTTCGGCTTTGAAACGGAGATGAGCACCGCAACCCTAGAGTCGGATTCGACTGGCTTTCGAGCAAGGGAACCTTTACCTTTACCTATAGATAGAACACTATGACTGGGGCAGTTTTGCTCTGTATACTTGGTATGCTCTGTATACTTGGTGCCTTGGGGGATGCAGTGGGAGGGCTTCTGGAGTTCTAGCCCTGCCGGTGGACCTCCTGATGGCACCTGGGTTATGGACACTATGTGACACAGAGTGTTAGATGGGTCACTGGCCTGATCCAACATGGCTCCTCTTATGTTCTTATGTCTGGGGGAGTGATGTTCTATATTGTTGATGCCTGGGGGGGCAATAGTGGGAGGGCTTCTGGCGTTCTGGCCTTGCTGGTGGACCTCCTGATGGTACCTGGGTTTTGGCCACTGTGTGGCACAGAGCGTTGGACCGGATGGGCCATTGGCCAGATCCAACATGGCTTCTCTTATGTTCTAAAGTTGAGATAATACTGACCTTCCTTTGCAAAACTGTCGTGCAGATTTTATGTGAAGCACTTGGAGCCATTATAAAGCACTCCATAAGAAATTCTGAGGATCCTTCTGCTCCACCCTCCTCGTTCTCTCACCCTGGACGACCAGATAGCCCAAGAAACCAACAGACGATGTAAGACGTCACCAGCATTCCCCAGCTACTTGCCCTCCTGCAGCTGGTATTCAGAGGTGCACTGCCTATAAATCTGGAGGTTCGGTTTTGCTAATAACTTCTTGAATTAACTCCATGCATTTGTCTAGTTCCCTCTATAAAGCCACTTAAGCTAGCCGCCATCCTGTGTCAGTGAGTTCCGTAAGTTAATGGTGAAGAAATCTTTAATTTTTCTCTCTCCTGAAACTACTGCCCATCAAGTTCCTTGGCTGCCTGCCAGTTCTAGTACCATGGTATGGGGGTGGGGGAGTTCTCCCAATCCACTTTCTCCATCATAAGAGCATAAGAAGAGCCCTGCTGGATCAGACCAGTGATCCATCCAGTCCAGCATCCTGTCCAGCAACCAGTTCCTCTGCAGGGCCACCAACAGGGCATAGAGGCTGAGACCTTCCCTTGCTGTTGCCTCCTGGCTCTGGGTGTCAGAGGTTTAGTGCCTGGAATATTTTTATGAACCCCTCTCTTATCCTCCTTTCTTTTTGCATCTTTTCTGTAAACAGAAAACCCTGAACTGGAGATGAAGCTGCCTTCTACTGAATCAGACCATCAGTCCTTCTCAAGATCGGTACCGTCTATTCTGACTGGCAGTGGCTCTCCACAAGCTCACACAGAGGTCTTCCCCATCACCTACTGCATGGTCCTTTTTAATTGAAGATGCCGGGGATTGAACCTGGAACTTCTTGCGTGCAAAGCAAAGGCTCTTCCACAGAGCCTCTCCCTTGTAGGAGTGGGTCCCAGCCCCAGTTGCCCCTTTCTGCACTTCTTTCTCCTAAGATCCAGTTTGGTGTAGTGGTTAAGTGCGCAGATTCTAATCTGGGAGAACCAGGTATGATTCCCCACTCCTCCACATGCAGCTGCTGGTGTGACCTTGGGTCATCACAAGTTCTTTCAGAGCTGTTCTCTCAAGAGCAGTCCTCGAAAGAGCTCTCTCAGCCCCACCTACCTCACAGGGTGTGAGGAGGGGAAGGGAAAGGAGTTTGTAAGCCGTTCTGAGACTCCTTCTTCTCTTCTTCTTCTGTTATTGTTCATTTCATGGACCATTACAGATACACCCCGACCAAGAGGGCTAACTATTTTATATCGCTGCATGGACAGAGCTTGCCAGTTTACCCATTTCGCTACCACTCAGCAGGTGCAGTCGAGTGTGTCGACACACCTACCCCAGAGGGTTGATTCACAAGTGCCCGTTCATGACTCAAGGAGTTGCACAGGAATGACTTTCCCTGGTGGACCCTGAGCAGTGCCAGAAATGTTGTCACGAAGCTTCACACATGCCAGGCATCCCTTGATGCTGGCCCTGTCGATCGAGCAAACCAAATGTGGGACGCCGCCTGTAGATATTATGGAAAGGGGTAAATCGTTTCGGCAGGGAGGAGGGATCCTTTGACTGTGGCTAATTAGTAAGTGCAGAGAAGGGGTTCAAGGGGTCACCTGCCATTCTGAAGGCCCTGCCTCCTATCAGATTGCGGTTATTTAGTGACAGAAACTCTTGCACGCACTCAGAAACGTATCCAGGGCAATGACAGCTGAACAAGACAAGGCAGGGTGGAGTGCAACTAGGAACAGCTAGGCTGAAGCCCCGGGACTTTTCCTTTCTCCCCTCCCCTAAAGCAAGAGCATCTGCAGAAATAATTCAGGGGGGCAAGGTCTATTAAGTGTAACTGCAGATCACCCGATATAGACTGGTAATGTAGGATTGGGAGGGGGCAAGTCCCCCTCTTGCCCCCCCCCCCCGCAGACACCCATGTTTCCAAGTAATTGCTGTTAGAAAGCCTGCTTTCCGGCTGCCCCTTGCAAAACCCTTCTAATGTCAGCCTAGTAAAGAAAAAAAAAATCAAGCCATTAGAGGGGGGTTGGGGTCAAACGTTCCTAGTGACGTTTCAGTTCAGCCCAAATCTTGTTAAGGTAATTGGATGGCTCCCGAATTAGAAGATGGGAAATTTCACACCGAATTTGGCACGTCAAATGCATTTCGTCGGCTCTGACAGCTCCTCTCCGCGCTGGCCGACAGCGAGGAAGCTGCGATTCCGACGTTACCTTTGCCGCACGGCTGCTGCTGGGAAACTGCCCGGCTGGGGATGAGAACACACCGCGCCGGCGACGTAAGGGTTCGTAAGGAAGCATATGACACTGCTTCACTGAGTCAGACCGTACATGTGTCAGCTCTGCCTGGCAGCAGCTCCCCGAGATCTCCTGCCGTTCCCAGCCTCTGCAACCGGAGAATCTCAAACTGGAGGTGCCCAGGCCTCAGAACTGCCCAATTGGTATTCTTCCACCAAAGCTGTGGTCCCAACCCAATAAGGAGCTGCCTTGGACAGGAAAGCTTTGATCCATTTAGCCCGCTGCTGTCTCTTCCGGCTGGCAGCGGCTCTCCAGGGTCTCAGGCAGAGAAAGGTCTTTCCCAGCAGAGGAGATCTTTGGACGGAATGCAAAAGGGGATTCGATTTTCGCATGCAGAGCAGGTGCTCCGGAACCAAGCCGTGATCTTCCCGCCTCCCCCTGTCCAATCAGGGCCAGTAATGCTTCTCAGGGATGTAGAGGAGTTATCTGGCCTGCTGTGTGATGCAAATGTGTGACGGGAGCACAACCGCAGCAGCAGGCGGCTGGTGGACTTCTGGGGAGGGGGGCACAGCGACCCAGGCCCAGAGGATTTTGAACTCACGTCCAGTGTTCCCTCTAAGCTGAGTCAGTGTGAGCTAGCTCACAGTTTTTTAGCCCCCAGCTCACACATTTTTGTCTCCGCTCAGGAAGGATGGCTCCAGAGCAAACTGATTTATGCAGAAGCCAAATGGCTCGCTCACAACTTTAAAGCCAGTAGCTCAGAAAGTAGAATTTTTGCTCACAAGACTCCACACCTTACAGGGAACATTGCTCACGTCCCTTATCTCTCTGCCATCCTGGGTTCTCCCGTTAGTTGTTTTACATGACCCTCTAGGCCTGGCAGATCTGATTCTCTAGCGCAAGGCCTTTTTTGTTTTCTGTGACAGTCTCTGCATTTTGGAACGTGCTCCCAGGACTGGAGGACACTTCCTTTACCAGCTTTTCAAAAACGATGCTGGGCTGTTGGGGCCCATGGCAACCGCTTAGCATGCGTAAGGTCCCCGGTTGAATCCCCATCTTCTCCAGTTTAAAAGGGTCATGGAGCAGGGTGATGCGAAAGACCTCCGCTCCGGAGAGCTGCTGCCATCCAAGTGGACGTTTACAACCTTGATAGACCAAGGGTCTGATTCAATAGAAGACAGCTTCCTGTGTCCGTCCTTTTTGGGATGTTGATGATGATTATTGTATGGCCTTGTGTGTCGGTATAGCCAGGAGATCCTAAGGTTGTCTGGCAGCCAGAAGTTCTAGCTCTTTTAACGTCATGCACCACTAGGGGGCGAGCTAGACTTGTTTTTAAGGCAAGAGATGTTTTGGAGGTGGTTTGCCATTGCCTGCCTCTGCGTCACACACCTGGTATTCCTTGGAGGTCGCCCATCCAGATACTAGCTAAGGCTGGCCCTGCTTAGCTTCTGAGATGATGTAGCTTTGGCATTCATTTTTCTTTTATTTATCTGCTTTATTCATATCCCACCTTTCACCCCAGCTGACAGAGTCCTCCTCTCCTTTGTTTTATCCTCACAACAACCCTGCGAGGTAGGTTGGGCTGAGAGTGTGTGACTGGCCCAAGGTCACCCAGCGAGCTTCCAGGGCACGAGTGGGGATTCAGAGCGGGATTGCCCAGATCCTAGTCCGATGTTGAAATCGCTACCCCACACTGGCTCCCATTGGGCTTAAATGTGGGGACTGACGAAGATTTGGGCAGCTGTCATTTTTTAAATATTTTAATTTTACTGTGCTAAGCCACTTGAAATGTAATGGAAGGAATCGACTTTTAAAAAAATAAGAAACTGTTGTATCACCTCCATAGAACATTTTTTAAAAATCAATAGAAATAAGCGCTCATGAATTATGATCATTTGTTGTCGCTGAAAGGCTTGCAGGTGGTTGGGGAGATGATGAGGTTACTCCGGATAAAGGAAAGGAATTCTGTGCATGGTCAGGTGCACTCTGGTTGCTCCATACAATCACAGTGGAGCCTGGTAAGGCTAACAGGTTCTGGTCCAGATTCCAGCCTTGGCCTAAACTGTGCCCACTGTTAAAACAGGTTGTGTCCATCATTCATTTGGATTGATGCTCATTTATACCCCGCTTTGCTCTCCAGTGGTGACTTTAAGCAGCTTACAGCATCGTTCTCCCCTCCTCCATTTTATCCTCACAACCAGCACCCTGCGAGGGAGGCTTGGCTGAGAGTGACTGGCCCCAGGTTAGCCAGTAAAGCTTCAGGGCAAGGTGGACATTTGAACCTGGGTCTTCCTGATTCCTTCTCCGGCACTCCCCAACACTGGCTCTCAAACTGTTTCTGTTGTAAGCAATGTACCTTGCCTCTAAGAATTCCGCATACATAGGTGGCTCCCCTGATATTTATGCTCACAACAACCCTGTGGGGTTGATTAGGCATGAAGGAGTATAACAGCCCCAAGGTCACCCAGCAAGCTCCATGACTCCAGAGTGATTTGAACCCAGAACCCCCCAGTCTC